>NC_063348.1:59393649-59421676 GCF_021869965.1 Rhincodon typus
TTAAGAGTCAACCACATTGCTGTGGGTCTGGAGTCACATGTAGGCCATGAGTGGACCAAATGGGGTTTTCCCCATCAATCATTAGACTCTTAATTTCAGATATTTATTGAATTCAAATTTCACCATCTGCTGTGGCAGGATTTGAACCTCAGCCCCCAGAACATTATCTGGGTCTCTGGATTAGTAGCCCAGCAATGATACCACTAGGCCATCACCTCCCCACATAGGTACTAAAACGCAGGTTTAATTACAAGGTGACTAATTTGTTGTTGGACCTGGGCTTAAAGTTACTAATTTTCATACACTCTCTGAATGTGGAAAAAGCTGAGGCCTGATTCACTGAAGCTCTGTATAACATTTCCATTCACTCTCCTCCCACTTAGCAATAGGACTCCAACAGGCTGCAGCTGTGTAACTTTTATGACCCAGTCTTGCTAGTGCAACAAAATTTATATTCAAACTGTGATCTTTCAGAGTTTCAAAGCTGTCAGTGCTCTGCTTCAGTCACTGGGGAATGTTTCACTGCGCAGTAAATGCAGCACTGGATGCGGGCTAGGACATTGAGGCTTGAAGACTGCGGTAATATCTTTTCAACCCCTGCTAAGCCAAGATTGAACAAAAATTGTGAACCTGTCTGCACAGCTGAAATAAGTGATTATATTCTTTTATCAAAATCTGGCAGTGTTGTGCCAAAGAAAATTTGCAAAATAAATTCATTCAAAATCGAAAACACCGCAGTGTGGAAGCTGGTCCATTAAAACTAAATGTTCCTTGGGGAAAACTTTTATAAACATAACAGTAGGTGTAGGTCATTCAACTCCCTCTGCCAGTTCTGTCTTTCAAGGAGATCATGGGTGAAATGTACCTTAATTTCAACAAAAGCATAAAATGCTTCAGAAACTCAGCAGTTCTGGCAGCATCCATGGAGAGAAGGCAGAGTTAATGTTTGGAGTCTGGTGACCCAACAGTCCACCGATGCCGCCAGACCTGCTGAGTTTCCTCAGCAATTTCTGTTCTTGTTTTGGATTTCCAGCATCCACAGTTTTTTGCTTTAATTTGGTGTATCTTAACTTCAGTCAACGACCATGTTTTGTACCCTGTCTGGAAAACAAAATCTAGCACTCACATATCCGAAACTATAAACTGAGATGTTGGCATTTAATTTCTGTCTGAGGGACGAAGTTCAAAACTTCTACCACTGTTTGAGTGAAGAAGTGTTTTCTAACTTCTCTCCTACAGGCCCTTGTTTTATTTTGTCCTGGACTCTGCAACAGAAAAATAAATTATTTAGAATAAAGCAGGTGAAGGGGAGATTTGATAGCAGAGTTCAAAATCTCGAAGGGATTTTATAGAGTGCAGAAGGATCATTAATCAAAGAAAGAAGATTTAAAGGCAGTTGACAATGGAATCAGCCATCACAGGCAGATTGTTTTTACACAAGTTATTATGATCTGAATTGTACTGGCTGAAAGAGAGATGGAAACAGTTTCAACAATAACTTTCAAAGACATTTGGAAAAATATTTCAAAGGTAAGATTTACCGGTTTAGGTTAAAAGTAGGAAAGTGACATTGATTGGAAGGCTCTTAAACTGCCAGTATAATTGGTCCAAGTGACTTCCTTCTCTGCAATATCATTCTATTGTATAGGAACTGAAACTATGAAAGCTAGAACCTCTTACCAGACATCACAAAACATTTTACAACCAATGAAATACTTTTGAAATGGTCATTGATGTAATTTAAGAACATGTGGACTGCCAGTTTACGCACAGCAAGCTCCCACACAGCCATGTGATAATGATCAGATAGTATGCTTTTAAATGGTGCTGATGGGCTGCTTTGTGGCACAGTGGTAGCGTCCCTACTCCTGGTCCAAGAGGCCCAGGTTCAAGTCCTACCTTGAAAACAAAATAGTTTAAATAAAAAAAGTTGTGATGTTGATCAAGGATTAAACATTGAGCCAATTACCAAAGTTAACTCTTCCCTACTTGAAAACAGTCCTTTACCTGAGAGGGTGGATGGGACCCCAGCTTAATATCCCACTAATAAGGCAGCATCTCCAATACTACAGTGCTGCATTTAGTACTGGTTATTTTTACCTTGCACTAGTCCTGCAGTGGGAACTGAACTCGAGCCTCCAGAATGGAAAGCAGGTGTGTGGCTGCCCACTCAGTTATAGCTGCTATCCAATGAACGTTCTGCAGGAACAACATTTACCAAGTGACAGGTGCAGGAGTAATTATTACAGAAGGCAATTAGCAGACCTTTAATCAGAGAAAACACAAATCCATCAATAACATCTTCCCAAAAATACTTCCAACAGCAGTGATAATTGAAGAGCTAAAATCAGTAATAGTGGGCAGGAACCAAGATATTCCTCTTGGCTTCACATTTAGTACAAGTCCTTTCTCAGACAGTGCCATTTGTCAGTTTATCCCTCATTCTTCCAGTTGTAAGATCACATTTCTGAAATCGCACCTCTATTTCAGGTGGGGAGAATGTTTGAATCAGCACAAACAGCAGCGTCGCAGTGGGGCTAAGTAATTAACTTCCTTAAAATTAATATGTGATTGATTCACCTTCAATTCATAAAAGGGAGAACTACCTAGCTGTGTTAGGTGTTGGTTTCACTTGTGGCTTTGACAAAGGATGGAGGTACAGTAAATCCGATCACCTCTCATAACATCACCTCTTGTTTAATTTTCCATGTCAGCCTTTAGGTCCTAAACTTCCAGCATTTGTTTCTTAACTCTGTTCACCTTTCTCTCCTATGTTAAAACATTCCTAAAAACATATCTCTTATACCAAGCTTCTAGTCAGAGGCCCTAATGTCACCTATCAATTATTGTTAGGTTCCCCCAAAATGAGACTGAGGCAACTTTGCTATGTTTAGGGACTATATAAATGAAAGTTGTTGTTGTGATTAATTCCTTTTTGCTGGTTTGTTACTGTGAGAATGGAATTTTGGAGAGGGCTGATGCTTCATTGTGATTTCATTGATTGTAAATTTATAGCACCCTGTACAATCAGTATCTATCGATCTATTGGGAGGACAGATTGGAATTTGTTTATGTTACATTCAGCTCTCCAGCCTGCAGGACTGAAAGTTTATCGTCTGCCAGCAATTAATGTCCTGTCGAGCAGTAGGACACACGCTTGTACCATATTTTGTTCTTAAATAAATTGCTGACTGGGCTGCGACAGGAAACATCAAAAATCAGTGGGTTCCTCCTCTCACACACCACCTAGTGGCTAGGTACAGGGTGGTATTGGCAATGGGTTCAAACTTCACCCGCTCTCACCTTGCACAGATAAAATGCTGGACATCTAAAATAGAAATATTAAACAACATAAACCCATAGAAAACCTGCCAGCATCTATAAAAATAAAAGCAAAATACTGCAGATACTAGAAATCTGATATAAATACAGAAAGTGCCAGAGAAACTCAGCAGGTCTGACAAATGTGGAGAGAGAAACAGCTAATGTTTGTATGACTCTTCTACAGCATCTATAAAAGACTGGTTATCCTGTCAACATTGATGTTTTGATAGGTAGAGAAAGATCTACATCCAGAACTTTAACTAGTGTTTTCTTTTCAGAGACTGACAGGCTTTTCCCCTTTCATTTATTTCAACTGCATTTCTTCTCAGCTTGAAAGGCAAATTCATTATTTTGATTGGACTAATAGCATTATATTCATCGACCCACCATAATCGCTAGGATAAAATACCCCAGTGACTGCTGTCCCACAAGAGGTGTGCACCACTAAATTAAATGTCATTCAAACCAAACTTGCATTTTTGATATTAGTTTAAAACCTGATTATCGCTATCAACAATGTGAAGCACTTCTAATGGCACCCACCAATAGTGGAAGGATCCAAGAACACCAGTGGGCCCTGTGTGATCTTCTAAAGTTACCCTGTGTGCATTTGGCTTCAGCAGGGAAATAGGAAATGGTGCATGACGTTATTTTTAAAGGTAGTGCTGAGGTTTGGTAAGTGCCTGGGGCCATAGCTACATTTTTCTAGAATGTTCCCTGGGGGCAAAACATTGAAAATACGATTGGCACCCAATCAACTCAGATTGCGATATGACTTTAAATAGAGCCCAGTTGTCAACATTACCCAGTGGTACCCAGCAGTCCCTGAGCTCTTCAAGCTCAGAAACCTTGGAAGTGTGAAATATTTCACCTATTAATTTGCGTAGCTAAAGAAAATGTGTATAGCTAAACATTTGTGCTTACAATGACAGTTTAGTGACTTAATCATTAATTTAGATTGAGAGACTTTTATTGGTAAGTTAATGCCTGAGCTGACTAGACAAAGGTTATAATTCTGAGATAGTAAGAACTCCCGATGCTGGAGTCTGTGATAACACAGTGTGGAGCTGGAGGAACACAGCAGGCCAGGCAGCATCAGAGGAGTAGGAAAGCTGACATTTTGGCTCGGGACCCTTCTTCAGAAAATGTTTAAAATATTAAAGGTTATAATTCTCTCTGGATTGCCATGATGTGGAGGTGCCAGTGTTGGACTGGGGTGGACAAAGTCAGAAGTCAGTATATACCAGGTTATAGTCCAACAGGTTTGTTTGAAATCACAAGCTTTCGGAGGGTTGCCCCTTTGTCAGGTGGAGTGGGAGAGAAACACGCAGATACAGAATTTATATATAAAGCTTGTGATTTCAAATAAACCTGTTGGACTATAACCTGGTGTCCTGTGACTTCTGACCGTCTCTCTGCATTATTACTAAGTTAAAGGAGACACCAACTGCTGTTGTGAAAATGGCTCCTTAGTACTTGAGAACAATTGAACAAGGAGCAGCAATGGACCATTCAGCCCTTTGAGCCAGCAGTGCCATTTACTAAGACCACATCTGATCTGATTGTAATCTCAAATCCACATTCCTGCCCATTGCTAGCCTTTTAGCACCTTTCTTGACAGGAATCTATCTACTACTGCCTTAAATATATTCAAAGACTCTGCTTCCACTCTTTTTTCAGGAAGACAATTCCAAATACTCACAAGCTTCTGAGATTAAGTTTTTTGGCCTCATCTCCATTTGAAATGGACAACTCCTGACTTTTAAATAGTGAAGCCAAGTTCTTGATTTCCCTATGAGAAGAAACAACCTCTCCACACCATCAACACTAACAAGTAGTTCATTCTCTGTACTTTATTGTATACTGTATGAAAGGGAGAACGATATCTCTAGGTGATGACACTATGGGCTTAAGGGGATTTAGGAAACAAACAATAAATCCACAATGTTGTCCAGTCTCTTGGGAAATGATTTCTGAGAGTTTATTATAGGAATGCTGAATGCAGTTTATTTACAGACAAGCATAATCTCCATGAAAGTGCTCCTGCAGGAGACTTTCTTTAATCTGACATGTGGCAAAAACAATAAAAATAAATCATGCTGATGGAATGTCATATTCAGAAAACTGGATTCTGCCAGGGATGAGGGGAGGTTTGAGACAGTGGAACTACATGCACCAGAATAGAGAAGGATAACTTCTAATTTAATCAAGGGTTCAAAAATAACCATGCTCTCTGGTTGAGGAATTAGTAATGATTGGCAGTCAATTTGAAACCTTCAGGAAGAACACAGAGAGATGTGAGGAGAGTTATTCTTTCCTTTCAAAGTTATTGGGGCACAAATAACTTTGCTGCTGGGACAATCAGAACATTGTTTCTTTTTAAAGAAAAACATTAATAAACATTTGATACGGAGAAAACAAAACTTTTTGAGGAGTGAGCAGAGCAATAGGATCCTTTTTGATTTGCTCTATTAAAGACCTTGTGCAAACACAATGGACTAAATGACCCTGTTCTGTGCTGTACATGTTTCTCAATGCAAGAATTTCAGGGGACAGGATGGACACTAACCGATTTTATTTTTTCTGCAGCATTTGATAATGCTAATCAAGATATCACTTACAATTTTTATATGCTGTTACAGAACTAAACTATTGCTGTTAAAAGCATTTTTTTCATCAGCCAGCAATGCCCAAATTCCATAAAAGAATTTTTTTTTAAATTAAGTCAAATAATTTTAACTAGTTTTGGTTTTCAGTGCATTTTCACTGCCTTTTCAAAACAGTAATCCCACCTATAAGTAGTTGACATAGAAGTGGCATAGAATGTTTGCAGCATTTCTGTTCTCTTGTTTCCTGCCAAGGTGATGGCATCTGTGGCAAAGGACAGCTGGCATTATGGAGAATGTGGGACAATAATTCCTGAAAGATCAGAGTCTATCTGGTTTGTAGCACCATGGGGCATGTATCTCATTCTTGAGAGTATTGTAGCCTTGGCTTTGGGCAGTGAGTTTTCTCATATTTTAATTCTCTCCACAACGATCGTTCAATGACTACAATTAATTTCAATTAATTTTAGACAGATTATGCATTGAGTCAATCATTGTATTATCTTTTGCTACAACAATGATACACCAGGACTTGACACAGTTTTATTAACTGTTTCTATTTAAAAACATTGAAGCATTCTAAACATGTCTTGACATTCACAGGTATGTTCTAGTCTTTCTTCTTTGTCTCCTATACTGTACCATGACTAATGTTATTTGTCATCCTCTGGAAACTGCAGTAAAGCACAAAACACAGAGCACAACTTTGATTCAGTAGAACCAACATCACACACAGAAAGCATATCAATAAGACATGAAAATTACTTTCTTCTTGGCCACAAAACTCATTGTTCTGAGCTTAATGTTCAATGGGGACAGACTGCCTGATCAATTTTATAAATCAGATTCAAACAAATGTCGACTCATTCTCATTCCCAAGCACAGACAGATTCCTCAAACAGTACAGTTCTTGCTGTGATCTTGTTGATACAACCACAACGGTAAAGTCAAAATAAATGCTCGTGGGAGTCCAAAGGGAATCCTATTCCTCTGTATCTTTCATGTGAATGAATCCCATGTGAGCTCTGCTTGTGCACTTGGTTCCACTTTTTTAGAACAAGTGAAATCCTAGCCAAAAATTTGAGAGTCATGTTTGAGCAGTGTATTAGATTATATTGTAAATTTTCTCAGGAACATCCATGTCTATCTTAAGATAGTGTAATCTCTTGAGGTGCTATAAAGTACAGCTTTTCAGATTTTATTCGTTGGAGAAGAAAATTGGATGAGTTTTATAAACATCTGGAAGCCAGTGAAGAATGGTGCTGATTGTTTACCTTTCCAGCTGTCAAGTTGTCTAGTTTATAAGGATCTGTCTGGGATGGGGATAATGGTGGAGAGGAGAATGGGTGCTTTATCACATTAATACTGCACCTTCTTTAAATGTGTTCAATTTGTTTTCATAAATGCTAATGTATGATTTCCTACAGCTTCTTGTTCATGTTATGCTGCTTAAAAATAAAAGTCAGATGATAAGTTGAATGCTAAGATTATGTCTCATGAGGTCATATACCCAAGGATGTGTTTGATCATGTGGCACTACCTGCTCTTGTATCCTGTTTTTGCATTAATAGGTAATTGTGTCATTTACTGCCCCTCCTGTAATAATCAGGAGACAGTTAACAAAATGCAGTTCTTCAAATTGTCAGATTGATTTAATGACATAGTCAATGCCACAGTTTTAGAAAGATACTGGAAACCATCACAACCCTGAACTCCAGAGTTGTTAAGCGCATGGTAAAGCACACAGTCTGTATGGGTATGGTGATCCCTAACCAACCTTTAGGAACTGGCATTTTATTTGACCCACTCAGCCTGTGCATCAGAAATGAATGTGGTTTGTGAAGTATATAACCGAAGGATAATTCTTTTTTCTCTATTTTTTTCATGGGATGTGGGCTTCGCTGGTTAGTCAGCATTTGTTGCACATCACCTTATTGCCCAAGGAGCAGTTAAGAGTCAACCACATGCAGTGGGTTTAGAGTCACATATAGACCAGACTGGGTAAATAATTTAGTCACGTAATGAAACAAGTTGAACCACTGGCATTCCTGACATGTGCCAAACTCTTGCCAATGTGGATCACCTACAGCATCTATAAAGTAGCTCAAGTATTCATTCTATGCTACAAACAGTTCAAACACAGTCCTGGCAGAACGTCCTTGAGAGAACCTGAAATTTTTAGTTTTTTACTTGAGCCTCTGTGTTCGTCAGATGTTAGGGTAAGTCTGGAAGGATAACAGAGGGTAGATGTGATTTTTTAAAAATCCGTTCATGAGATGTGAACATCACTGGCCAGGCCAGTATTTATTACCCATCCCCAATTGCCCAGTGGGTAGTCGAGAGTTAACCACATTGCTGTGGGTCTGGAGTCACATGTAGGCCTGACCAGGGAAAAACAGCAGATTTCCTTCCCTCAAGGACATAAGTGAACCAGATGGGTTTTTCTGACAGTTGTCAACAGTTTCATGGTCATCATTAGACTTTTAATTCAGATTTTTTTTTCCATTGAATTCAAGTTCCATCATCTGCCATGGCAGGATATGAACCCAGTCTCTGCAACATTACCTGGGTCTCTAGATTAACAGTCTGCTGATAATACCTCCCAATGTAGAGATTGGGCAATTATTTTATATCCGGTGAAATCCTTCGTGATGGATAACTCTGACCGTTGGGTTCAAATTATGAGAGAAGGGTGCACCATGGAGGATTTTGGGACAACTGTCAATTTGTTGATGTGTGGGGGAAGTGGTGTATAATCATTTGAAATATCTACTGAGCCCACTCAAAGCATAGTTACAGCTATTTGTTGGAGGATGTTAGCAGCAAGTCAGGTTTAGCAGAATTACATTCTCATTGCAATAACCTCTCACTTTCCTCTTCTTCTTCCAGCATATCTCTGAGATAGTGTACAATTCACATTTACTTGTTACAATGTGCTTTTCAAATCAGAGACATGCAGACCAGTATTGCCAAATTATTTCAAACAAATATGTTACAGGAAAATTTTGTGAATACTATCACAGATAACAAAATCCAAGGCACAATTAAATCTAACAACACAGAGTGTCTCAATTTAAGCATGAAAAGGACTCGTTAATGGTAATATGGTTGAATTTAGAATACAGATGGAGAGTGTGAAGATAAAATCCAATACCAGGGTCCTGTGCTTGAACAAGGGGAACGACAATAGAATGAGGGAGGACTTGGCTAAAGTAGACTGGAAACAAAGATTTTATGGAAGGACAGTTGACGAGCAGTGGAGGACTTTCAAAGCAATTTTTCAAAGTGCTCAGCAAAAGTATATTCCACTGAAAAGGAAGGACTGTAAGAAAAGGGGTAATCTGCCATGGGTGTCTAAAGAAATAAGGGAGGCTATCAAATTGAAAGAGAAGGCATACAAAGTGGCCAAAAACAGCATGAAACTAGAAGACTGGGAAAACTTTAAAGGTCAACAGAAAGCCACAAAAAGAGCTATAAAGAA
Organism: Rhincodon typus; assembly: GCF_021869965.1. Classification (NCBI taxonomy): domain Eukaryota; kingdom Metazoa; phylum Chordata; class Chondrichthyes; order Orectolobiformes; family Rhincodontidae; genus Rhincodon; species Rhincodon typus. The sequence continues at coordinate 59,403,061 of NC_063348.1, forward strand.
AAGTAAGATAGAACATGAGAAAAAACTAGCACAGAATATAAAGACAGATAGCAAAAGTTTCTATAAATATATAAAACGAAAAATAGTGGCTAAAGTAAATGTTGGCCCTTTAGAGGATGAGAAGGGGAATTTAGTTACGGGGTATGATGAAATGGCTGAGGCATTGAACAGGTACTTTGTATCGGTCTTCACAGTGGAGGACACTAATAACATGCCAGTAATTGACAGAGACGAAGGTAGGTGAGGACCTGGAAACAATCATTATTACAGAAGAGGTAGTGTTGGGCAAGCTAATGGAGCTAAGGATTGATAAGTCTCCTGGCCCTGATGGAACGCATCCCAGGGTACTAAAAGAGATGGTGAGAGAAATAGCAGGTGCGCTGGCAGTAATTTTCGAAAATTCGCTGGACTCTGGGGCAGTCCCAGCAGATTGGAAAACAGCAAATGTGACGCCACTGTTTAAAAAGGGAAGTAGACAAAAGATGGGGAATTATAGACCGGTTAGCTTAACCTCTGTAGTGGGGAAGATGCTTGAGTCTATTATCAAGGAAGAAATAGCAAGGCATCTTGATAGAAATTGTCCCGTTGGGCAGACGCAGCATGGGTTCATGAAGGGCAGGTCATGCTTGACAAATCTTTTGGAATTCTATGAAGCGATTACGAGCAAGGTGGACAATGGGGACCCAGTGGATGTGGTGTACCTAGATTTCCAAAAGGCCTTCGACAAGGTGCCGCACAAGAGGCTACTGCATAAGATAAGGATGCATGGCATTAAGGGTAAAGTATTAGCATGGATAGAGGATTGGTTGACTAACAGGAAGCAAAAATTGGGGATAAATGAGTGCTATTCTAGCTGGCAGTCAGTGACTAGTGGTGTGCCTCAGGGATCGGTGTTGGGACCGCAATTATTTACAATTTATATAGATGATTTGGAGTTGGGGACCATGTGTAGGGTGTCAAAGTTTGCAGATGACACTAAGATGAGTGGCAGAGCAAAGTGTGCAGAGGACTGTGAAACTTTGCAGAGGAACATAGATACATTGAGTGAGTGGGCAAAGGTCTGGCAGATGGAGTACAATGTAAATAAATGTGAAGTCATACATTTTGGTAGGAGTAATAGTAAAAAGGATTATTACTTGAATGGTAAAAAGTTGCAGCATGCTGCTATGCAGAGGGACCTGCGTGTCCTTGTGCATGAATCACAGAAGGTAGGTCTGCAGGTACAGCAAGTAATTAGGAAGGCAAATGGAATTTTGTCCTTCATTGCTAAAGGGATTGAAAGGGATTAAAAGCAGAGAGGTTATGTTGCAGCTGTACAAGGTGCTGGTGAGGCCACACCTGGAGTACTGTGTGCAGTTTTGGTCTCCTTACTTGAGAAAGGATGTACTGGCACTGGAGATGGTGCAAAGGAGGTTCACTCGGTTGATTCTGGAGTTGAGGGGGTTGGCTTATGAGGAGAGACTGAGTAGATTGGGATTATATTCATTGGAATTCAGAAGATTGAGGGGGTATCTTATAGAAACATATAAAATTATGAAGGGAATAGATAAGATAGAATTAGAGAGGATGTTTCCACTGGCAGGTGAAACTAGGACAAGAGGGCATAGCCTCAAGATTAGAGGGAGCAGATTTAGGACTGAATTGAAAAGGAACTTCTTCACTCAGAGGGTTGTTAATCTTTGGAATTCCTTGCCCAGTGGAGTAGTTGACGCTACTTCAGTAAACGTTTTTAAAGATAAGGTAGATTTTTCTTGAACAATAAAGGAATTAAGGGATATGGTGAGAACGCGGGTAAGTGGATCTGAGTCCATGAAAAGATCAGCCATGATCTTATTGAATGGCGGAGCAGGCTAGAAGGGCCGGACGGCCTACTCCTGCTCCTAGCTCTTATGTTCTTATGTTCTTATGTTCTCACTTGAACCCCCCCGTTGAACTGTCTTTAAAGGTCCAATGTATTTTTCCAGGATTGTTGCTTCTAAATGAAAACATAACAAATAAGAGTAGTTGAATACAAGTCAAGATGGAGGCTGATTATTCATCTCAACTGCACCTTCCTGCCTAGACCCAAGCCCTTGATTCCCCTACGACATCAAGTCAAAATATGTGTTTATTGGAGCCTTATCCCAGAACACCTGCAACGCCCTGGGGTGGAAAATTTGAAGGACTCATCTGAGTCCTAAATAAACGTACCCTGAGATGGTGACCCCTGTTCTCGATTCCCAGCTCTGGGAAAGCTCACTCTCAGTGTGAATCCTCTGAAGCCCCTTCAGAATCTTGTTTGTCTCAATGAGATTATCTCTCATCTTTCCAAGATGTTTTTCATTAACCTGTTTGAAGATGTTGTTACACACCACTGGAGCAGGGATACTTGAACTTGGGCCTCTTAGCCCAAAGGTAGGGACACTACTACTGCACTACTTCTCCCTCTCAAACAGCCTCATGTCATTGGACAGGTGGTTCTGCTGGAGTTTGGCAGCTAGGCCATTGTTTGACGTAACCGTTCAAGTTGGATTTCAGAGTGAAAGGAATCGCCTTCATTTGTTCTGTTTTAAATCTCTCCAATTTGTTGTATCATTGACTTCAATTTCCCTGATTCAGGAGCGGCTTTGGCCAGCATGTGTGTGTATTAGGAGCCAGGGCTGCATTAGGCTCAGGGATCCATTGCTTGGTGTGGTGGCCATGGATGGCATTCACCTTGGTCACTGTAAGTGCACAGCTGGGCTCTGTGATTTCCCTAACTTATTCTTAATCCTAATCCTAACCCTAACCCTATATTCATCAATACAATCGTATCCCTATACTGACCGTGACCTTGACATTAATTCTAATCCTAATCCTATTCCTGACCCAAATCCTATCCCTGTCCCTGGCCCTAACCCTACCTCTATTACAGGAGGGTAACAGGTGTTGCAGAAATGGTGCCAGGAATAACAGCATCAGGTGACAGAATGGAGTCTTACCTTGTTTTTTTGTTTAATCGGGGAAACTGAGTAATAACACACAACACATTTCAGAACCAACAGAGCAGTTTGTTCCAGTAAGAAGGGAGTAGAAAAAGGAATGTTATTATTTGAGGCGATTCCCACTCCAGCCGGGACGAATAACAAATTGGGATAGCACAGCTCTGTAAATGAGATCGATCTGATGAGATATTTGAAGGCACCCAGTTAGCTGTTTGCAAGGGAGAATGTTTGTGATCTGTGTAATGGAAAGCGGCCCACAGAAAGAGATCTCACGAGGGATAGTAATAAAGTGGGCGGGTGACATGAGCAGATGCTAATTATTCAATTATACAACCAGGAGCAGCTCTCAGTGCCTGGGATTGCAGTCGCACCTTTTCTCTCACAAACAGGAGCTGGAGAATAGCATTGGTCGCCCTTCCACAAACACTGAGTATTCACTCCCAGAGTCAATGCTGATCTGTTCTCCCAACCAGCGTTTTGGCACCTCTGCTTGCCTGGCTAGAGCAAGGGGTCACCTTTAGTATGGCTGTTTAATCAGGTCCAACTACCCAGCCCAAGGAAAAGTTTAGAGTCTGGGGGGAGATGGCCGCTAACCGAGCTGAGAACTTTACTACTGACTCCGAGCAAGCTTCAGACGGGCACGCTGCAGGAAGCCAGGAAGAGATTCCAATCTCTCCCTCTCCAAACAGCCAGGATCCTGCAGCCCAGGAGCTAGTCGATGAGAATCCAGGGAACCAGAATCCGCCGGGGAAGGAGCAGTTGAATGAAGTGAACACTCCTGTGGAGGTTTTTGTAAGTGAACTGTTATTGTAAGTTGCTGTTGGTTCCCTCCAGCAACAAAACCCCAGTTTACTACCTTTTGTTAAATTGTTTTCTTTGGTCAATCCTATTCCCTACACTTTTTTTGGGTTTATTTGGTATAATCCAGTAGATTTTGAGGTTTAATCTTGGTTGAGCTGTGCTTCGAGGTTAAGGCTGTGAGTTCGGGACGTCAGAATTAGAGTCAAAGTAAAATACAGCGGCGGTTGGAAATCCGAAATAAAAACAACCAAGTGCTAGAGAAACTGAATCGGAACAAAACAGTTCTGAAGGAGGGTCACTGGACTCGAAATGTTAATTCTGTTTATTTCTTTTGTTTCAGAACTGGACAGGGAGACTTTGTTTTTTATTTTAAAAGTCAGGTTTTTAAATTACCTTCTAATTCTGTCATCTCTCTACCTTCGGAATCAACAGTCATTTACAAACCTGATGCTCTTCTTTCTGACCCTATCTTTCTTCCAACTCCAATATAATCAGTAATATTGAAAGCATATGATCTACCTTCACTCTTCTAATTGATCTCTTTAATGTCCAGGCCACATTTCTGCAAATTAAGGCCCCCTGTGTTTGCACTTTAACACCAAGCCACAGTGTCCCAGTGCCAAATATCCAGTCTTAACAGACCTTTTGACCTAGAGAATAACTGGTCTGTTATTAACTCGTTTTCTCTAAATACTAACAAATGGAGTAAGGACCAATGTTTCAAACAATTTAAGGTGCACTTGGAAGTAATCATGTCAAATAGATAAAATACACTTTAGGTTTAAGGTTTAGACTCTGAAATTGAGTTCCTGTTGCTGAGTGAACACTACATTTTTTTTCCTTCAGTGAGCATTATTGTTAATGCAGATGTTTACAATTCCATTTTAACTCAACTTATTCAATATACAGTTGATGTTTCTCAGCTTTGAATGCCCAGCTCTAAGGCATCCACCTGGGTATGGTCAACTTGTGCTTTTTTTTTGAGCATGCCAGAATCTGCTATTATCTGCTATTGTTGAATGGAGCAAATCAAAAACTGCATGTATGTAGTGAGCACTTGTTCCCTGCAGCAACTGTAAGGATGTAGTAATGAAAAACTAGCTGGGAATATAGTGTATTTCCAAAAAAAAAGGATATTGCATGAAAAAGTTAAACTGCAGCTGATGTTGAATAGCAGTGGTTTGAGGCTATAATGTTATAATATCATTGTACTTCTCAAATACAATGTAATATATCACAGCTAGGTAATATGTGAAGAATATGGATGGCAGAGTCACAATTTCACAATAAACAATATTTTTGTTTTTCTTTAATGCCCATGAGAGGCAACTCTTAACTGCCACACTCTGCTGATTAAGATTAATTTCACCATCATTAAAATATCATTTTATACTTTGATTACCTGAGTAATTAGAGAGAAAGGGGTTAAGACTTTAATTTGATTACATTTTAGTAAAGGAAATCAAATTATCGATGACTCCAGATATTGAGGTCAGAACAGGGCACTTTGTGAAGCAGGCATCAATAAAACAAGATTGGACAGTTTAACACCACCTGTGTTTGTCTCAATTAAATTCCAACATGCTTCACGAGATCTATGGAAGATGATGTGCATCCAAAACTGCATGAGATATGATGAAAAATAATGCAAAGGTTAAGTGGAAGCTGGTTACAAAAAGCCTCCCAGAGCAGGAGTAAAGATGCAGAGAGGCATGAGGACTGACCTAGACCACCATAACGAAGTGATTAATCCTTTTGGAGATGCTCAAGATTCCACAATTGAAGGAACGATTGTGTTGAAGGACATTGGGAGGTTTGATATAGAGGGACAATGCTATTGATGGACTTTAAAAATGGAAGCTTAGCTGGACCAGCATAGCTCCACAATTGTCCATAAAGTGGTGTTAGTTGGTATGGCTAAGTCCAAGGTGTAATTTCTGATTGATTGAACTAATAAAGTAATTGAAACTTCGAATTCACCTGTTCAGACATGTTATGACCCACCTCTGGAGTAGGTGGGAGATGAACCCAGTCCTTCTGGTCCAAAGGAAGGGACATTACCGCTGCAATGCACAAACTCTTTGATAAGCTAGAGTTAAACTGTGGCTGTGCAGTAGTGGCTACAAATGAGCACCACTTAAACATAAAAATAAAGAGCAGGAGTAGGTAATTCAGCCCCCTCTCCCCACCCCACCCCGAGCCAGCTCTGCCCTTCAATACAATCGTAGTTGATCTGATGGTGACCCGAAATCTGTGCTCCTGACCACTTTTCACCCCTTTACTTTAAAAAGTCTATCCACCTCTGCCTTAAAATGTTCAAGAACTCTGCTTCACTGTTTCAGGAAGAGAAAATCTTGAAATCTAAATCGAAAAATCTTATTTTACTTTGCCCTGGTGTTACATCAGGTACTGTAATTGCATCTTATTGACATCTGTGCCAAAATGGGAACATGAACCCAACCAATGGCTTGGGTTTACATTGCCCAAAGTATTTAAAGAAAGAGAGCAGCAGAGCTAGTTTGTCAGCACAGTGTCTTTTCAGCTGTTGACAATCTGTGTTTCAATCCGAACCAGAAGGGAATAAGGTTCCCCAAGAGGCCGGAGTGTCTTTTAGCACACTTGACCCCTCTCCAATTGCGACTTGACATCTCCATGCAACAGACTTGCCAATTTTCCAATGCAGAGCTACCTGTTTCTCCAACTGAAGTCAATGAACTGCTCTCACCCGTCCATGTTGGAAACCAGCTTCTCCAGTTCAGGAATACTTTCCAATTCATGTATTGAGTTTGCTATTCACAACCTTGAAACTGTACCCTTTTAATCTGCCTAGATACTTTTTTTAATATTCTATTAAATATATTGATCAACTCTTAAGGTATTCAAGTTTTCTTTAGTTTAAAAGCTGCAAACATATGAATTAGAAGCAGGAATAGGCCATTCAGCCTTTTGAACTTGCCCCATAATTCACTCGGAAAAATTGTAGCTTATCAAAGCATGTTTCCAAAGCTGTTCCTTCTTGTCCCAGGATCAGCTTATTGCTGTGCTCTGTGTTACCTCCAGGGCCTAAGTGGCACCCTTGTGCCTCCTAAATATTTACTGTACTGGTGTGGTAAGGCACTGTACTGCATTAGTGTGGTCTCTGTGGATTTAAACTTGCTTACAGTATTATGATTCCACCTGATGGACAAGTCAGATTCCAGAGTGAAACATGGCTTGATAGACCATTGAATTAATTTTTCTTATAGTTTCCCATGGTGGTCAGTCACTGGCAAATATTCACAAGAGGCTGCCAAAATAGTTTTAGCAAAGAACGTAAGTCTCTGGCTGCAAAGTGTATTACGCTAGGCAATAACTATTGGAGCAATTTTATTACAAACATCACAATTAAAGATTCATCCCAGCAACAGCCTCACAACACTTGAACCTCAATGAAGAGTCACCCTGTCTTCACACCAAAACTACTCATTCAGTTGTAATTGTTTTCCTTTCTGCAAAATGTTTGCACGTTAAAATATGATTTCTCCAGATAATGTCTCTATCCAGGCCCTAAAAAAGCAAACTACTAATTCATCTCACTGACTTAACATGGGTTTCTGAGCTCACGTCTTCAACAATCTTAAGATATCTTCCTCTGTAAAACCCCCACGGCCTCTGCCTCTGGACTTCTAAGGAGCTCACAACATCTCTGCAGCCCTGGTTGCTCGGAGACTGCTAATACCAATAGCACCTCAGCTGTTTTGGACCTTTCCCGCACCCCAATCCCCATTTGGTGGCTTCTCCCGCCCTTTCTTGCTCATTCTCTCACTCTGTCGCTTTTTTGTTTGGGAGAGAATAAAGTCTAACTTCACTAAGGTGTAATCCTACTTTCCCTCTAATTATTCTTTCTGCTCAAAGGTTGGTGTTGGCAGCGGTTTCTGCTCAAAGTCGATGTGTTGGTTGTGCTGATAGATACATGGACCCTTCGAGTGGCCATGCAAATTACAGGAAACACTGGGTTTATAAACTAAAATCTGTTTTCCTCTCTTTGAGAACAGAATATACAAACACCTCTTCTGCTTTGAGTTTTTTTTCCCATTTTATAATTTAGACCGAAACAGCATTACATCAGGTAACACCATGAGATCTTTCCAAGGTTTTCTTTGATAATTGCTGTGCTCCTGGTTTTCAGGTGCCTTTTTGATTTCCCCATAGTGATTATAATGCACTGTTCTACATTATGTATTGCCACTAATCAGTCCATTATTTTAAACCCTGTCAATTACCTTTTGTAAATCCTGGCAGTGACATCCAAGTTCTACACTTCACCACCTCCAGCTTGGCAGTTTAAACTGATACACTTGGGTTTCAGGTCACAGATATAAACAGAAAGAGGTGTATTGGAAAAGGGGCAAGTGATAGCCTAATGGTATTAATGCTGGACGTTAATCCAGGTTGCAAGGACAGTTCATGTAATCCCAGAGCCTTTCTACATGACAAATGTTCTCTATAGACTCCCTCACTTTTTTCCCCTCCCCTCATAGTTCATCAGATTTTTTTTTTAAAAATAAATCCAGAAAATCTATCCTTTCTAAATCTTCAGCTGTCGCACTTATGTTAGTTGTTTTTAACACGAATGTATCTGTTTTAGTTACGATTATTGGTTTCATTGGTTTTTTGAGATCAAACAAATCTGAAATTTTAAGGTGCAGCAAAACTATGTAATGAAAAATAGAAGCTGCTTTCATCCTGTACTCTCTAGGAATCTTAATGTTCATTACCTCCCTTGTGAACACCGAAACACAGAACATAAGGGCAGGAATAGGCAATTCAGCCTTTTGAGTTGGCACCATTATTCAATATGATCATGCAATCTCAATATCCCATTCCCATCCTCTCCTCTTATCCCTTGATCCCTTTAGCCATAAGGGCCATGTCCAGTTCCCTCTTGAATATATCCAATGAACTGGCCCCAACAGCTTCCTGAGGGGGAGAATTCCACAGGTTCACAACTCTCTGAAGAAATTCTTCCTCCTCTCAGTTCTGAATGGCCTATCCCTTTATTCTTAGACTGTGACCCCTAGTTCGTGACTTAACCCAGCATTAGGAACATCCTTCCCACATGTAGCCTGTCCAGACACACCAGAATTTTGTATCTTGAGATCTGCGCCCCCTCCATTCTTCTAAATTCCAGTGAATACAAGCCCTGTCAATCCAGTCTTTCCTCTTTCACAAATGTTCACCTTTCTTTCTCTAAATAATGGAGCATTTGGTTGATCGGATTTGAAGAATGTGTTGATCGCCAGACTATTTGAAGCCACAATCTACGTTGCCTAGAAATGTTTTTGATGTTACGTTTTGTGCCTTCGCTCTTAACTTGAAAAGATAAGTTTAGGAAATAGCCTTGCTTTCATTTTAAGCTGTTTCCTTTTCATTTCCATGCTGAGCTGTACAGAGCTTTGGATGAGTCAGTGAAGTCTTTTCTCTGCTTGTAGAGGTGCATTGCAAAATAAGATTATTCTCCAATCTGTTCCTATTGAGCACAATCTTGCAGGAGAAACATAAATTAGTTGGCAGTTGGCAAGAGGCAAATACAATATATTAGACAACTTAAGGCAGTTAAGATGGAAGTGATTGCTTCAAAATGTGTCTGATGCACTGTTTCGTCACAAACATTACTTATTTCTAGGAGTGATCTTGAAAGAGGGGCAAGAAGTGATGATTTTCTACACCCATCACTGAAATCCTTGCTTTGACCAGCAAAACATCCCTCAACAAGCGTGACGCCATCCAAAACGAAATAGCCCATTTGGTAACACATCCACTCCCTCCACCATGATGCTCAGTACACACTACTACTACTATCCACCAGTACACTTTAGAAATTCTCCAAAGATCCTTAGCACCTTTCAAATCCACAACTGCTTCCATGGGCAGCAGGTGCAATGGGAACACCACCACTTGCAATTTTCCCCTCGAAGCCACTCACCATTCTGACTTGGAAATACATCGCCGTTCCTTCAGTCATTGGGTCAAAATCCTAGAACTCCTTTCCCAAGGGCATTGTGGGTGAGCCCTCGGCATGTGGACTGCAGTGGTTCAAGAAGGCAGCTTACCACCACCTTCTCAAGGGGCAACTAGGGACGGGCAACAAATGCTGGCCAGTCAGTGATGCCCACGTCCGACAAATGAATTTTTAAAAATGGATTAATGACACATGTAATAGAAACTTTGGTCCCATTTTGCTTCTGTTGGTGCAGTTTCAGATATTTGAACTGAGCAGCAAAACAGCTTTTTAAAAAAAAACCTGAATATCATGTCTAAGCTATAGTATTCTTTCCTTAAAAAATTTTAGAATTTGAGGATCTACACAGAACTGGTAGCGTATACCATGAGACCATTATTGATTTGTCATACAAACCCATCCTGATCATTAGTTTTCTTTTTTGTGGATGGAAATTTTGCCTTTACCTAGTCTGGCCAATGTGTGACTCTCGATTCCAGCAATGTGGTTGACTCATCAGTGCTCTCTGAGAGGCCTAAGAAGCCACTCAGTTAAGGGCAATTTAAGGATGGGCAATAAATGTTGACCCAGCCAGCAGCGTCCACATCCTGTGAAAGATTAAAGAAAGTGAGGCAGACCAGGGAGGGACTGCAGATTTCCTGCTGAGCCTTTCTTTTGGGACAAGTGACTGAAGCTCAGTCAAAATTTTAACTAACATCTAAAGAAAGAGACACCCCTTCATCAAAGAGGGAGATTTAAGAGGGTTTAGTTATCTGACCTGCCATCTCTTTATCTGACTCGAGTCATCAGTTTTGTACAGACCCTGTTCCCTTTAAGATGCTATATAAACTCAAATTGTTAGAATTTGTGCTTAGGACTTATAGGCAACTGGAGGTACAGCTGTCAAAGACCCAGTGGACTAGAGATGTAGTTCCCCAACTTCAGCTTTAGGAGTACAAGTCCTCAGTGCTGGCCGCAGGGGGTTCATGGTAATGGTTGTGAAATTGCAATACCATGGAGTGATGTGAACAGTCCAATTCGGACAATGCTCCTGGAAGCCTGGCTACTCCACTAAGCCAACAGCAATGTAACCTTTGAACAGCCACACTTCTGCGTGAAAACATTCCGTCTCTTCTTTCTCCTCTTTTTGTTTTGTTTTAGGTTTTGAACACCGTTCCTGCAGACCAGGATGTTAAAAAACCAAGTGGTTTGTATTTGCAAGATGGGAAACGTCGTGTGGATTATGTACTGGTGTATCAGTATAAGAAAGCCAACCGCAAGGGGCTCAGCTCCCGCCAGCAGTGCACAGTCAGCAGTTCTCAGCAGGATCAAACAGAGCCCCCTCTCCAGCCCTCGGAATTTCCGGATGATGATAGGAGAATGCGCAGAGAAGAATTTGAACTAAACCTTATCGAATCTGGATTGGAACTGGAAAGCGATGAAGAGGTAATATTCCACTCCTTCAGATCAATGCAAAGATCTTGTAGATCAGCGAGATGTTCAAGAATGAATTGGATGATTAATCATTAAAATAATATGCAAGGATTTAGTGGAAAAGGCTGGAGACTGGCAATGGCAAATGATGCTCATTTAACAAGCTGGTGCAGGTTCAGGTTGGCCGAATGGCGTCCTGCACTGTAACAGTTCTGTGACTCGGTGCTGACCCACTTTAAAATAGGTGACTAGGTTTGTTAGAGGATGTATATTTGTCTTTGCGGTGTCTAGGGGGAAGCCACTTAACTCAATTGGCTGGACGCAGTGTAGATTGAAACAATGCTAACAGCATGGGGTTTGATCCCCTCCTGCACCTTCACAGTAAAATTCCCCATGAGCTGTAGTTTAACAGCCATTGACTGCTCAATGGTGTAATGTGAAGAAGATTGGCTTAATGGTAGCTGTGACATTCAGGTCTAGCCTCTCTGATAATGTAGATGTGAAATAATAAATGTAGACTTCTCCCACTATTGTTTGGGAAACCTTTGATTATTGTGGAAAATCTTTAAATACCAGCCTGTGGCTCACTTTGATTCTCAAAAGGAAGGTGACAATCTAATACAGCAATACTGCTGGAATATGCAAAATAGAACTGAGTCACTGTCTTATAGTTCACAAAGCTAATTATTAGCTGAGCTATGTTCCAATTGTAATTACTTGGATCAGGATCAGAGGCAATCAAGTCCATACTTTCATCAGATGGACAGCTCTTTACCCTAATTCAATTTATTTTGTTTTTGCCAACCTGAGTGACCACAAATCATCATGCTTGTCCCTAAACTGTTACAATTATTATAAATGTTTAAATTGCATAAGGCCATGAGCTAGATATAGTTGAGCCTTGTCACTGCGTAAATAATTTAGGTGCTCATAAATAATTGCAATAGGTTTAACAAGAGGAATTTTACACTGTACTTAAGTCTGTAACCACTAATGCTGCTTGTAATGTATTCTGTGTTGTGTTGGCTCACATTGGACTCCCAAACAGGATGGACAGAAATAAATTGTTAGGGGGGTGTGATGCAGCATTCAGTTAACATAAACATCTGCCACACTGCAGTTTCACTCTGAAACAACTTGCATTGCATTGGTTTGGACCCCTTGTTAAAACCATTATCTAAATGCTGATGTAGAATACCATTTTAGAGACACCATCTCTCCATGTGAACTCTGCCTATCAACATCCGGAGTTGTCCTGACTTTGTACATACTCTGTTTATTTAACCAACATTACTATTGCAGTTTGTAGCAATTCATGGAGCCATCCAATTCTTTAACTGGTGATCAATTTACATTGCTGTCAAAAGCCTTATTCTGCTTAGAGGGGGTGGTGGAGAGGGGCTTAGTGTGTAGTAATATTTTGGGAACATGCATTTCCACTCTACTGAAGATTCTCCCCACAGCTCCCCCACCTGTAACCTCAGCACCATTCTCTGCCTTGACTTTCCTGAAGCTCCAGCTGATGATGGTCATTACCATGAGTATGTATTTCTCCTCCCAGACTGATTTTCATGTGGATATATGAAATAAAATGTGGTAATTTTTTAGACTTTTGTATATTACTCAGAGTAGTAAGGGTGTGGAATGCCCTGCCTGCAACAGTAGTAGACTCGCCAACTTTAAGGGCATTTAAATGGTCATTGGATAAACATATGGATGATAATGGAATAGTTTAGGTTAGATGGGCTTCAGATTGGTTTCACAGGTCGGCGCAACATCGAGGGCCGAAGGGCCTGTACTGCGTTGTAATGTTCTATGGTACAAGCTTTTGAAGCCTATTTTTAAATTTTAAAGGTTTCTTTTCTACTGTTCAAAACCTGGTTTATGATATATGATCTTAAATTATCTGGTGTGAGGTACAATTGGACAAGGAATTTCCATTCTTTCACTTACTCAAAATAAAACTAATACCTACTGATGTGGAATACTCCACTGTTTGATTTTTTTTTTTTCTCCTGTTTGATCCGTTTGGGAAACTGTATTCCAGACTTTCCCTTCCACAGTAAAATTCGCAGACCTAGTCTAAGGTGGTAGTCCCTCTTCTTTGTCACTACTCTGCAAGCAAGCATCCTGATTGATCTATAGATCAAAGGTTGATGTGACAAAATCTGTTTTAATGATACATAGGATAATGCTGCTTCTCTGTTTCATTAATTTTGATTTTTTTTTTACCTCAAATGTATTCCTTAGTCAAAGATGTGCAGGTTAGGTAGATTAGCCATGCTAAATTGGCCCAAAGTGTCTAGGATATGCAGGCTGGGTGGATCAGCCAATGTATATGTGGGGTTATGGGGATTGGGTGGGTGGCTAGGTCTGGTGCGATGCCCTTTGGACAATCTGTGCAGGCTTGATGGGCCAAATGGCCTCTTTCCACACTGTAAGGATTTTATGATAAGCGACCCACTCACCTGTAGCTCTAATCCCTGGTCAGTACAACCTCTTGGCCTCCCCAAATCCTGCCAGCACAGAATGGGCCCTGTGCTTTGGAAAGATCTTCTGTCTGTCTGAATGGAAGAATGTCCCCTGTGTAGCTTCCAGCTGGTCTGACCCTTCTATGGTCCCAGGCCTTCAGAAGACGTTTAAGATAGTTGGGAGTTTGGCAGTGAAAGAAAGAGGCTAATGAGACTGGAAGTATACAGAAACTGTGCAATATGGGAGATGTAATGACCTGTTTGGAAAATGAGAGCAGAATGTTGAGAGAGAATGTCAAAATAGACAACAGTAAATGCCTGAGTCCCAAATAGTGCAGGATTAGGGGTACAGACTGGAAAACAGGGAAACACAACTGCAAAGATTTTGGCACGGAATGTAGTTACAGACTCAATTACAAAAATACACCTCATTTTCATTAAAGGAGGTCAATTAATTGTGTATTTGATTTTTAATGATCTAACTGTTAATCTTGGTGTTTTATTTCATGCTTAATCATTTTAAATTTAAGTGGATGGTTATGACTGTATTTTGCTTCTTCATTGCCTTTTGTAGTTGCCCCTGTGGAACAAAATCTCATGACAATTCTGACCAGAGCTGTGTGTAAACCCAACAGCTGGCTGTGTGGAATTGCTCCTGGTCAAAAACCCTTAGTCTGAATACTTCCAGTTAATACTGATGTTCAAATTAAAGCATCCCAAGCAAACTCATCACCATTTTCAGTCAATTTAGAATGTGTTATTCAATGTGGGGCATATTTTAAGTTCTCTCATTATTACCCAGTGTATAAAATGACAGCTACTATGATTCTATTGGAGCCCTCTGTTTGACAAGTGTAGCTGAAATGTGGTTGAGGTATTTCATCTAAGTGAATGGCTGTTTGCTAAAGTGATTTTAATCTGCCAAGTTATTTGTGTATCTAATTTGAGCAGTTTTCTTTTGTTACTTCACATGTAATTTAATTCTCCTTTTTTAAATTTGTTTCTTCAGTATGTGTTGCAGTTTAATTGTCATTCAGACAATTTTGGGTTTGTATGTATTAACATCCAGGATGATACAAAATGATTTTCCTCACTGTCAAAAGGAATTTAAATGAAATGCATTTGTCAAATGTGGTGTGTGCTGTGAATTTACTGCTTATATGTAACACCTGACTGGATGGGATGTGAGAACTTCCTTTCTACCACAGCATCTTATGGAGAAATGAGGCTAACTTATTTTGGGATTTTAAAAAAGCACCCCTTTATTTCTAATGAACACATTGCCTCCAAGTTGCACTGTGTGATGGGGTACTTTGAAATATTGTTCACTCCCTGAATAAGACTTTTTATTTATCCAGCTGTTAGATGGGCAATAGCCAAGCAAGCTTAAAGGAATTGAAGATAAAGTTATGCATTCTGATAAAACCAATGAAAGTTAACTCATCTTAGAATGTGGAACACCCTTTTGCAAAGTTCTGCCTCTTAATCAGGGTTAATTTTTGTCAGTAAAACTGGGCTTTAACTGTTGAGAATAATACAAAATAATTTTCAACATCTAATGAGGCCATGCCATCCTCATGGTGAGATGGCACAGTAGTTATTTGCCCTTGCAGTGAAGGGAGGATGAGTCCCAAAGCATTGGTTGTAACATGTTTACAGAGTACAGATGATCAAATCTCGGCTGATATTTTTACACCTATTTATTGTGTGTGTGTGTGAGATGTTTGACTTTGCTGTTTTACTTGGTTAAACACTGTGTGTCTGGTATATTGTTTGTTCTCTTATATTATTCCTCTACTGCTGCTCCCTTGATGCTCAGAATGATCTCAGCTGTGAGTCCAGTCCAGTAATGAAAAGAGGTAATAGCTCTGAATCCATGCAGCAGGATTTGAATGGTGATCCACAACTGGTAGGAGCCACTAAGTAGCAATGTGATGAATGCAATTCTGGTAGCTATAGTCTTTGTAGTGATTAGCCATTGTGTAGTTGGCTGTGTATTTCCTGACTGTCCCAATTATACTTGAATATTAGTAGTGAAATGATTCTTGTAAATTGTGAACTGGGTACTTTGTATTAATACATTGACTTTCATTTTCCTAACTCTTGTGTACCCTCCTGCTTTAACTCCGTTCTCATGGAAGGGAGGAGGTTCAATGGTATAATGACAGCACCACTTGGAAATGAAAACTGGCAATATTTAGTTAACTGGATGTCTGACTTAAAAACCCACCACTATTTGAGTTTCCAAACTAAAGAGCTAGGTACATCTCATTTTGTCTATACTCATTCCTAGTATCAATTCTAGAAAAAAAAACCCAGTAGCCAAAAGATAGAGGAGCAGAAATTAGGCTATTTGGCCCATCAAGTCTGCTCCACCACTTAATCATGACTGATCAGTTTCTCAACCTCCTTCTCCTGCTTTCTCCCCGTAACCTTTGATCCCCTTGACAATCAAAACCTATCTATCGCGGTCTTAAATATACTGAATGATTTGGCCTCCACAGCCTTTTGTGGCAACGAATTCTGTAGATTCACCACTCTCTGGCTGAAGAAATTTCTCCTTATCTCTGTTCTAAACAGTCTTCCCTTTACTCTAAGGCTGTGCCTAGTCTCCTGCCAATGGAAATATTTTCCCAACATCCACTCTGTCCAACTCCTCCTTCTAAACTCTATTGATTTATAGACCCAGAGCCCTCCAATGTTCCTCGTATGTCAAGCCTTCCATTCCTGGGATCATTCTTGTGAACCGCCACTGCACCCACTCTAGGGTCAATACATTCTTCCTGAGGTATGGTGCTCAAAATAGCTCAATACTCTACACGCGGTCTGAACAGAGCTTTTAGAGCCTCAGAAGTACATGCCTGCTTTTATATTCTAGTCCTCTCGAAATAAATGCCAACATTGTATTTGCTTTCCTAACTACCAATGCAGCCTGCAATTTTATCTTAGGAGAATCCTGGACTAGGACTCCCAAGTCCCTTTGCACTTCTGATTTCTGAATTTCCTCCCCATTTAGAAAATAGTCTATGCCTCTATGCTCCTGTCAAAGTGCATGACCTCACACTTTCCCCTATTGTATTCAATCAGCCACTTCTTTGCCCATTCTCCTAAGCTGTCCAAATCCTTCTGCAGCCTCCCTGCCTTCTTGATACAACCTGTCCCTCCACCTATCTTTGCATTATCTGCAAACTTAGCTGGAATGCTCTCAGTTCTTTTATCTAGATCATTGGTGTATAAAGTGAAAAGTTGCGGTCCCAACACTGACCCTTGTGAAACACCACTTGTCACCTGCTGCCATCCTGAGAAAGGCCCTTTTAACCCCACTCTTTCTGCCAGACAGCCAATCTTCTGTCCATGCTAGTACCTTGCCTCTAACACTGTGAGCCCTTGTGTTACTCAGCAGCCTCCTGTGCGACATCTTTGTCAAAGGCCTTCTGGAAGTCCAAGTAGATGACATCCATTGGCTCTCCTTGGTCTAATCTGCTCATTACCTCCTCAAAGAATTCTAACAGACTTGTCAGGCATGACCTCCCCTTGATGAAACCATATTGACTTTGCCCTATTTTACCATGCACTTCCGAATATTTAGAAATATCACCCTTCACAATGGACTCAAATCATACCAACGACAGAGTTCAAGCTAATTGGCCTGTAATTTCCTGTCTTTTGCCTTACTACTTAAACAGGGGGGGTTACATTAGCTATTTTTGCCCCCTAGTCCTCTGGGACTGTCCCTGACTCTAGTGATTCCTGAAAGATCACCTCTAGTGCCTCGACTATCTCTTCAGCTATCTCCTTTAGAACTCTGGGGTGTAGTCCATCTGGTCCAGGTTATTTATCCACATTCAGGTCATTGTTTTTCTAGCACCTTCTCCTTGGTGATGGCCACCATACTCAGCTCTGACCCCCCCACCCGATTCTTTGGAATCTTTGGGATGTAACTCGTGTCTTCCACTGTGAAGACTGATGCAAAGTACTTATGCAGTTCCTCAGCCATTTTTGTTCCCCATTACTACTTCTCCAGTGTCTTTTTCCAGCAACCCTATGTCCACTTTTTTGCCTCTCTTTTGCCTGTTAGATATCTTTTCTAAAAAAAAAACAAAAACTCTTGCAATCTTCTTTTATGTTACTGGCTAGCTTACCCTCATTTAATCTTCTCCCTCGTTCCTTTTCTCATTCTCCTCTGGTCTTCACAGGCTTCCCAATCCTCTGGTTTCCCACTGCCCTTCACTGCATTGTATGCTTTCCCTTTTGCTTTCCTGCTGTTCCTGACTTCCCTTTGTTAGCCATGGTTGCCTCATCCTCCCTGTACCATGTTTCTCTTTCCTGGGGATAAATTTTTGCTGCGTCTCCCAAATTACCCCCAGAAACCCCTGCCATGCTGTCTCACTGTCTTTCCTGCTAGGATCCTCTCCCAGTCAATTCTGGTCACCTCCTCCCTCATGCCTCTGTAGTTGCCTTTATTCAGCTGTAATACCGTCACAACACCCAAGTGCATTTTAAGCTATTCTTGTATTTTTGTAGTTTTTTCAGCCATCCTTCGTTTTCACACTTGACTTTGTTCTTCTGAATAGTAATCGGTCTGAAACTTCCCTATGATCACTGGAAGCATTACAGTTGGATTTCTGTTTGCCAAAGGCTTGCTTCCTCTGTCCCTGGAAGTAGATCTGTGATGCGCTGACATTTCAGCGCAACCGTGAGTGGTTATGGGGCTAACACAGTTAACATGACCACCTTGAACTGAGAGCAGTCACATTTTGTTTTCCAAATGCACCAGTCTCTCTCCTGCAAACAGGAAATGTTAACGTTACTCCTTGCAGTTGGATCCATAATACAGTTCATTGGGAACTATAGCCCAAAAGGAACCACCTTGTTATAAAGAGATAGTAGGAACTGCAGATGCTGGAGAATCTGAGATAGCAAGGTGTAGAGCTGGATGAACGCAGCAGGCCAAGCAGCATCAGAGG
>NC_063348.1:59422076-59443027 GCF_021869965.1 Rhincodon typus
CCTCTGATGCTGCTTGGCCTGCTGCGTTCATCCAGCTCTACACCTTGTTATAAAAATTGCTGATTTATTCCTTCTGGCTAGCATCCATGGGTGTGGCTTGTTATGAGCAATGACTAGTTACTAATTTGACTCTCAAACTGCCATAATTTCCAGTCATCCATTGCCACTCTTGTAGCCTTTCTGATACAGCCCAAGGTGTGGACTTATGTCAATGGGTCAGGAACTGGAATGTTTTCCATCTCCACAAACCTCACCTGGGGATGAAGTGGATTTATGTTCCAGGCCGGCTATGTTTCTGGGTGACCCTGGAATATGAAAGGAGGCCGCAGAGGTGGACAGCATGCCCCGCTGCATTGGCAAGCTGCTGAGGTTCTCTTTTTTTTTTTTAAAATACAAGATGACCCTTCTCTAGGCCTTACCTATTATAACCTCCTAATGCTCTCCACCCCTGCTCTATCCTTGCCAAATCATGCCCACTATGTCAACCTACACCATCATGGCCATGGCACTCGGTAGCTCCTATTCCAACTCATCCCACACGCATACTACAATCAACCCCTCCTTTCCAGCAGGCCTACACGTTAACATTTATCCTGAGCAGACCTCAATGACACAATGGAATTTAATTGACTGTCTATATTGAAAAACATCTAATTCATAAAATCTCTTTGCAACACTTAACCTTTCTTTTAATGTGCGTAATCCCTTATCTGTCGTGCTGTCATTTGTAGTCTGATGCCAATCTGCAACCATCAAATGGAAAAGTCTGATACCAAACTATGAAAATGATTGTGAAATCAATCATATAGCATTAACCTAGTAATGAAGACCCTCTGGTTTATGTCAACAGACAGAATGAAATAGCATTCAACGTTTTGCTTTCAATAATTTTTGAACAGGCAGGACTTTTAAATGCTTTACTACTTCTAACAAATGCTCTTGGCGTCTTTGAAAAGTGGTTTTTGTAGTTGATTCTGACAGCTCTGGTAATAATCTCAAATGAGCCCAACAGCAGTAATAGGCTTCTGCATTTTTAATGTATATTAATACCTACTTTTAACAATTCCAATGGTCATCCCATTGCCAGCAAATGGCATCTTATCTCCCCTGAATGTGTCTGCAGACTAGATCCAAAATGGGTTTACCTTGCATCTCCAAAGGCTGCCATAGCCCTGTAAATACATAATTGTTTACATTTGCTGGTACTGGACCTAATCTGCACGTTTTTTGGATTTCACACTCCCAAATCACCAAAATCCCACTTTGGTGAAGGCAACTAATAAATGGTGCAGCCAGTTCCGTGAAGTGTAACCAAAGAGAAACACGAGGCAGCCCTATTTTCCAACTCCAGCGTGTGCACACACCCCCACTCCACTCGTTTCCCCCCTCCCAAACATCCAAATAAAACTTAAAAGCTCTTTTTGGGGGCCGCATTTGGAATTTTAATGCCAATCCCCTACCTCCACCAGAGGGTCTCCTTCCTATGACAGGACCAGGTCCTACCTGGTTCAGTGGCTCAATGAGGCCAGTTGTCAAGTGTCCTGTCTGATGTAAATTCACTGAGCATGGACACTGATTCACAGAACTCAGTACCACCTCATGGCTTACAATGTATGTCAGTGAAGTTTGGAAGCAAACATTTTGAAAGTGTCAGTTCACTCATGACTTGAAAAGGGGTGGTTGTTTCTGTTTATTTTATATTGTTGGTGTGCTGATCATCTGTGCATCATTATTTATTAGCCCCTTGATTGAAGCCTATGGCTTTGTCATGTGTGTGCACATCATAATTGGCAGTCTGATTTTGTTGGAGGATGAGACTCTCTCAGCAGCCATTTGTTGTTTGCAGCCAGCATTCAAAACACATTAACCGAAGACAGAGCAGGACAATATTTCTTATGCTTACTATCATGCATTTTATCTGGGATAAAAATTATTCATCCAACCCAGCCACTTCAGAGGTCTTGCTGTATATGCAAGTTAATATTACACATGTTAGTCGGAGAAGGCATCTTGCCAACTCTCATTTCAAATTTGGTAAACCCTCAGCTGTTCTACATTGTGCTAGTGGTAGATTAATGGATTCTTAAGTGGAATTAGTGAATTTATAATTTAGCACCAGTTCCCCTTGGGTACAATTTGGATTAATTAGCGCCAAAGCTTCCTTCACTGTCATAAGGTGCTGTTTATCGATGTGATAGCTATGGGTAACCAGTGTGCTTGAGGCAAAACATTACGACAAAACTACTAACATTTCACTTGCAAAATATTATCGTTTGATATAGATAATTTCATAATCTCTTAAAATTGTAATCACGCAAAGCACTTAAGTATTAAATTTTGAGTTGCACAATTTGCCTTGTAGAATTGTGTGTAAAATAGTTTCACTCTTGCATTTTGTAAGTTTTTGGAATAACCTTGATGCTACAGTAGTGTACATTAATTCTTTTGTACAATGCTTGTACTTGCAGCTCCATGACAGGAATTCAAACTTTTGAGTTGTGAATTGCCTGTCATTGAAATGACCGAGTTTGGTTGTAGCTGGATCCTCTGATTGTTCCTTTGTGATCTGTTCCTCAATCTGCCAGAAAAGTTAGTTTGAGATCGGAGTCATAAATGAAAATGTTGAATCTTCACATATGAAGTACCCAGTTCATCATTTTGAGTGTCATTTGGGTGAATAACAGGAAAAAGAGAACACCCAGTTCAGTAATAACACTTTTATGTTCCTATAATTCTCAATCTGTCCCACACCATGACAAAAAGCAAAAAAAATCTTGAATTTTGGATACCATAGCATTGTTACTTCAAATTATCCAAATTGTATATTGTTGCTGTTATTCATCCTAACAGTTGCTGATTTGTTTTATTCATTGCTGTTCTGACTGTATGTTGGTAGTTGGTTACTTTCTGTCGGTGTGGTGGTGTTCGTGGTGGTTATTGTGAAACTCTATTGTAACTCTTTTTTTACAGTGAACATGCATTGCTGTATGTAGTAACACTGACAGCATAACCACATTGTAGAAGTTCATGATCTGTAAATCTGTTGGCATTCTTTAAATAATCTATTCTTTGAGCTCTGGACACAAGTGTACCCTATTTCAGTTTTGAGCACCTTGCTGTTGCCAGTAAGTTTCTGAACTATCTTGTTAGTCTTTCAAATTGCCTAGTTTTTCTTAAAGTCACATATTGACAGTGACATTATTAAAAGTCACTCTCATTGACTGACCAGTGAACTGTTGAAAAAGTGAATTACTATGCTCCACTTATTTGAAAATATAATTTCCTTCCTGTGACGACAATGATGCTTGACATATCGTCGATCAAGGCAAGCGTCAAATTGAGCCTCCAGCCCAAAGAAACTCTGGCTTTAGAGTTTATCTCCAAGTACCTGAATTTGTTCCATTTTTGACTTGGTCATGCCCATTTTCTTTTGAGGAAAAGAAATGACCCATACATGTTTAAGTTGTAGAGTTTAGCTGTGCATACCCATTGCTCATTTCCTCGCCAAATAGATTCCTTCAAGACACAGTTGCATGATCAGTTTGACACAGGTAGTTTAATCTTCAATATTGCAATTTAACAAAAAAATCTTGCATCTAATGTAGTCCAATCTAATTGTTCATCTGAGGGAGGAATTGCTTGAGGTTAGTTTTTGGAGAAGCTAGATGCTTACAGTAGAAGGTTGAGAATTGTGTATCCTCTTGTATTTGGTCTAATTGTTAGGGTAGGAGCAAGAATTTTCTATCATGTAACAAGGTCTGCCCAAGCAGTAATTGTATTTGTTGCCACTTTCCTCAGACTTGTTTGATTTCTAAACTGAGATTTCGATACAGTCCGCTTTTGTACTGTGTGCTTGCATTCATTTGAAGAGTGAACGGCAGAAGATTAAAACCATTTAAGTTGCTTTCCTCTGCTGTAACCAAGTATCAGTTTTTTTTCCATTTTATCCATTTTTACAAGAATTGATTTCTGTTCAGATGTCTGTTATCATGATACTAATCTCTAGCTACTTGTTGAGCACTTTAATTACAGTTGGAGGATTTTTTTTTAGGCTTTCCAACAGGAAGGGGGAATGGGTTAGGGTTAAGTGAATAAACATGGGGATGGATGTGGCTGGCATAGGACACACAGGTGAGTGAGGAGCAAAATGGAGAATTACACCTCACTGGAATGACCTCCGATTTCTGAAGTAAAGCACAGCTAATCTTGGAAAGCCCCAGGCAGATGTATAACCTAGTCTCCTAAAGTTGGCCTACAGTAAGAAATGGAATATATGCATGTAAAGCACTTTGTGTGATTGGCAACCTGCTGAATTGCATTGCCAACTGGCTTCCTGGTTGTTGTATGTTAGTACATTGTCAGCAATGCAGTAATGAATTGAGTTTCAACGAGTCTTAAAAGAAAGTAATTGAGTAAGGGCTAATTTTCTGTAAATTGTGGTTAATAATTTTTTTTCCTCCTTCCCTTTGCCCTCTTCCCCCACCTCCTTTCTCAGACAAAAGCTTATGGCTTTGGATTTGTGAAGATACATGCACCATGGCATGTGCTTTGCAGAGAAGCAGAATTTCTTAAGATTAAGATGCTGACTAAAAAGGTGAGCTTGTCATTTTAAGATCACTAGGTGCCTTGATCAAGATGGCTCCTTTTTGTTGATGAGTTGGGTATCTCAGCAATGCTACTAAATCAATATTCAAGAGGCAAAAGAAGATATAGGGATAAATCCTTTTTTTAAAAAAAAGGTATTTACTTCATAAAGTCTGAGAATATTAATGGAATCTTGACTAAAACTTGTGAATCTAAATACACTCCTCGTTCTAGTCTAGACATCATCTGTGTCTCCTCCAAATTTCACCTTCAACTAATGTCACTGAAAACAAAGAACCAACATGTCAAACTCCAAACCTTAACTCTGTTTTTGTCTCCGCTGTTGGACCTGCTAAGTTTTTCCAGCACGTGCTTCCCCTCATTACTCTTTATGGGATCTTGCTGTGCATGAAGAATCAGTATTCACCTAGGCGACTACTACAATGGCATTCTAAAAGTAATTCATTGACATGACGGGTCGTTGGAATCTCAGAACTATAAAAATTAAAGTTCTTTGATTTTGTTGCCTACAAAAGAAGAGGAACAAGAATGCTGCTCTGTTTGGCTGTTCACGAGGGATCTGGCATCCACCTGTCACTTAAGTTTTAGTCACTTTCTTATCAATGCCAGGTATTTTTCTTTAATCAATGTACCTGTTGCTTATGCTTATGAGGAACCAGCATGGTTTCTGTTAAAGAAATTGGTTTCTGTAATCTTTGGGGAAAGACGAGGCAAATTTTTGACATTTCTCCCAATAAAATTAATTTATTTTCTTCAACTTTAGGCAACCACACATCCTAATGCTGAGCTAATTCTCTTACATGACTATATCTCGCTGATCACATTAGTAGTCTGCTATTTTGACAGCCACACAGTACAATGTTTTGGTTTAAACTGATGCTTGACCATTGGATCCTAACTCTCCTTTCTTTTAAATACGAGAGTTAGATCCAAGTCCACTTGATGCAAATTGTAGGTCCATCTGTCTAACCTTACTGTACCACTGTGCCTTCGTAGAGAGGCGCACATCAATAATTCAAAAGTAGGAGAATCTTAATTGCATCAGACTGTTGCATTTATCCCTTTTGTTAACCACTTGGGGACAAATCACATTTGCCGCAAGTCTAGTGTCGTGTAGGTTAGACCGTGTAAAGATGGCGGATTTCCTCTCTCTAAGGCATTAGTAAACCAGATGGGGTTTGATGGAAATCAGTCATACCTTAATGGTCATGTTACTGAGCCTAGTATGACTTATTTTGTACTTCCAGATTTATTTAAGTTGAAACAGTTGCCAGTGAATCTCTAGTGCAGTCTGGTGGAATTCAACCCATTTCCCCAGAACGTTACCAGGGCCCCTGGATTAGCAATCTAGTGACATTACCATCACCTTCCCCAAAATGCTTAATATTTACACAAAATTAGACCTTACCAATTAATTAGTTTAATGAAAATGAAAGATCATTTATTTAAGGAATTGTCCATTAATTTTACCTGAACCATTCTTAAAGCTTTATGCTCTAAATAAGCATATGTTTGTTTGGAATATTGACTGAGATTCAGTATACAAACTAGCAGGTTACAGTTCACCTTTCCCAAAGGCTGGTATTTTGCTTGCATGTGCACTCTCTCTACATTTGGAGATAACTGTGAATAGCAACATGATTCCCAGCTGCTTCAGTTGCTGTTGGCACAGTTTCCAGTTAATTCTTGGTTTCATCTGTAGGTTTCCCCAATTGCTTTGCTATTTCATGCCATTGGTTTTTTGTTGTTTTTGGGATATTCCTGCTGCCAGCAATCCTCCTTGAACCAGCTGTGCACATTTGTAGTCTTTGAAAGATAACTTAACAAAGAGCTGGTTAAAATACCCAGAAAGGAAAAAAGATTGAGGGCTGAGGGAGGAGATAGATATATATTAATGATAAACAAAGATGATGAGTAAAAGTAAAGTGCAGCCAAATAGAATGTTTAAAAACTGCTAAAATTAGATGATGCTTTGGTGGGAAGGGGAAAGGAAATTAATTTGTCAACTTTGTTTGTAGGGATCTTCACTTGCAATTGGGGAAACAACTTTCACTTTCAACTTCAAGACGATTGTGATTTCAAAATATTTACTTTTGAAGTACTATCCCACACTAACAGCAGTGTAATGCTAGACAACAAGGTGCAGAGCTGGATGAGCACAGCAGGCGAAGCAGCTGATCAGATAACCTTTGCTTCACTGATTGAGGGACATGGGTCAGCTCAGACACCAGCAGCTCTTGGCAATAATAGTGCCACAAGTTGGTTTGGGCCCAGTTGATAGGGCAGTCAGTTTAATGTCTCACCTGGCAGCACTCCCTCCATTTTTGAGCAGGAGCACAAGCCTTGATTTGTGTTCAAGTCTCTGGTGTAGCGCCTGAAGCCGCTACACCGCTGCCAACTGAGCTCATTCGGTCCTTGCCATTTTGATAGATTCCATTCTGCTGAAAACACTTTAAGCAACTTTGAGTTTTTTAGCAACTTGGTCAGGGCCTGTCACCCTCCCAACATGTAGGCAGATCATAACAAACGTGAACGTGGACACTGTTCATGTTTTAAAGGCCCTTTGGCAGTGATTTGATGCAAGTTTAGATTCGCAAAATGCAGTGCATGGTTAAATTGATTTGTTACCTGTATTCTGCATTCTATCTGCCCCCCAGTCTCTGAATCGGCGAGGAGAGTAGGCTTTCTCCTTCTAGATGCAATATTTAGTTGTGACTTAAATATCTGATCAGATCAGCATTAATAGATTAGCTCCTGAATACCATATTGATTTAAATTCCTGAAAAATAAAAAATTCTTAATCTAGTGAATGAAGAGACAAAGCTCAGGTACTGAACTTTATAAATCTCATTCAGATTTTAGTAAATTTACATTGGAAATGACCATAGTAATATGCTGATGTAGACTTCAGGTTAGATTTTGTAGCAGCAGTAAAGCAACTTATCACCTGACTCTGAACAAAGCTGTTCTTACACATTTATTGAACTATTTAATGGATTTTCCCCTTTCCTGATGTCTGTTTGGACCTGACACCAAATCAACAACTCTCCAGGCATCTAGCAACAAAAATGTCATCAAGCAGGATAAGCTGCCTGTTGCTTTAAAGTTTTAAAAAAAGAAATTTTAAATGTTAGCCAAATTAATTCCTCACATGCATGGAATTAAGCTGAAGACTAAAATATCAAACTTCACAATCCACATTTATCATCCCTTTAAGTTATGGATTCGTTTGACACTCAACAAACAAAATTACCCATCCCTTTTAGGGTCAGAGAGGCCATTTGGCAGTAGTTGTGTAGTTTGTACAATGTTTTAAAAACCCAGTCAGATCAGTGACAAGGCACAATTTAACTTTTTTTTTAAAACAATGAGACTTGCAACATTAATGAAATTGTAGTCAGTTCAATGATTAGTTGTAGAGTCTAGGATGCACCTGAACATTTTAATTTTTCTCCAGATTGTGCAGGCACTAATAGCAACTTATAGATTTCTACATTGAATGGTGCATGCATGAACTCAAGTTGCTGATTGTTTGAGGGTAAATGAGGGTTGCACCATCACTACTGCAAAATCCAGGCCAATATGGTCAGGGAAGATAATATTTCTACACTTATACTAACTTTTCAACATAAGAACATAAGAATTAGGAGCAGGAGTAGGCCGTCCGGCCCTTCGAGCCTGCCCTGCCATTCAATAAGATCATGGCTGATCTTTTCGTGGACTCTGATCCACTTACTCGCGTTCTCACCGTAACCCTTAATTCCTTTATTGTTCAAAAAAAATCTACCTTTATCTTTAAAAATGTTTACTGAAGTAGCGTCAACTACTTCACTGGGCAAGGAATTCCATAGATTAACAACCCTCCGAGTGAAGCAATTCCTTCTCAATTCAGTCCTAAATCTGCTCCCTCTAATTTGAGGCTATGCCCTCTTGTCCTAGCTTCACCTGCCAGTGGAAACATCCTCTCTACTTCTATCTTCTCTATTCCCTTCATAATTTTATATGTTTCTATAAGATCTCCCCTCAATCTTCTGAATTCCAATGAATGTAATCCCAATCTACTCAGTCTCTCCTCATAAGCCAATCCCCTCAACTCCGGAATCAACCTAGTGAACCTCCTTTGCACCCCCTCCAGTGCCAGTACATCCTTTCTCAAGTAAGGAGACCAAAACTGCACACAGTACTCCAGGTGTGGCCTCACCAGCACCTTGTACAGCTGCAACATAACCTCTCTGCTTTTAATTTCAATCCCTTTAGCAATGAAGGACAAAATTCCATTTGCCTTCCTAATTACTTGTTGTACCTGCAGACCTACCTTCTGTGATTCATGCACAAGGACACGCAGGTCCCTCTGCATAGCAGCATGCTGCAACTTCTTACCATTTCAAGTAATAATCCTTTTTACTACTACTCCTACCAAAATGTATGGCTTCACATTTATTTATATTGTATTTCATCTTGGTCAAATTTTACCTGAGGATATAAGGTACTAGTTCACTGTTTAATTGCCATGGAGTTGCTTAATTTACTTCTAATTCTTCAGGTCTATGAAGTAAAGCAGAAAACTGGGATCCTTGTGAAACTTTCTAACGTTGTGCATAAAATGACTTCGCCATTGCGACCAAAAGTGGATGAACAAAGTGATGCTGCGTTTAAGCACCTTTCTTACCCCTTCTCCAGAGAAAAGAAGCACTTGTAAGTTTCATCAGACAGTTAATGTTGTATAGTTCTGTTTTTATTATTTAGGTGTAGGTGTCTCTGGCTAGTCAAGCATTTCTTGCCCATCCCTAATTGTTCAAGGGCAACAGCATTGTTCTGAATTTGGAGTTACCATGTTAGGACTGCAGATTCCTTTCCATAAAGGACATTAGATAATTTTTAAAAATTATCTGATTCATGATGATGGTTACATGGTCACTTATTAGGCCAGATTTTAATTCCAGATCTTTTACTGAATTCAAATTCCACCATCATTATAGATGGTCCTGTTGAGCTGGTCATACTTCTGGTCTGGAGGTGTCAAAGGTTGAACAGTTTTCTGCTCACCCTGTAAGTTAGCTCCACTCCAGAGTGGAGCTTCATGAAGGTGGAATGTAATGTGGGAATCTGAGAATCTCATGGTACAGAAGAGGCCCTTCAGCCCATCAAGTGTGTACAGTCAAAAATACACTCACAGCACCAGTCCCATTTTCCTGCCTTGAATGGTATGACACTTAAAGTGCTCATCCGAGTTTGAGGTTTCCCAGGCAGTACATTTCGGATTCCCGCCACCCTCTGGTTGAAAAGTATTTTTCCCCTCCCAATACCCTCACTTTAAAATGATGTCCTCTTGTTCTTTCTTTACCCTCCAACTGTTACAGTCCGAAGGGTGGCAAAATGTGATGACATCAGCTTGATGCAGTATGTGCTCATGGTGGGTCTGTCTGTAAGGAGCATTGTGTTGTAGGCAGAGAATGGTGACATGTTTCTGCTAGTGGCTGAACTTGATATTCCACAACCCCTCATGGCTGACAGTTGAAGAGGGCCTTTGTGAGATTGAAGTAGGAGTTGGGTTAGTTCCATGCACCTTTTGTTGGGTTGGTCACTGAAAGCGGAGTCACCAAGCAATGCAATCGTGAGTTTTAAACCTCTTTAAATGCAACTCTAGAATTTTATATTTGTGCTTTCAGCTGAGCCTGTAAGAGTATTCCATGCAGTCTGTAATTACCGAAGACGACGCTATATATACAAACAGATCTTGTCGGAGGTCTTCCTGCAATTTGTTGTCTCTGTATGAGAGCTCTTGTTGAAACGGTGCCTGTGCTGAGAATATCTCCTATGCCCTGCAGCTCAAAAGTCAATTCCACTGTACCTTAAAGTGAGAGCTGATAACTGCTCGGTCACTACAGAATTGGGCCATCACAGATATTGGTGAATGACTAGACAAGAGATCAATCTCCTTAATCCAAACAAGATTGAAAGGAAGAAGCAGAGTTCAAGGCCGTGAAGGATATATTGCAACTAAATTAGGAGTAATAAGAAGGGGGGGCTAGAATGGAGAGATGAAGGAAAGTACAAAACACCTTTTTAAAATCTAAAGAGTTCATTACATTCAAAAAAAAATGAAGCTCAGTTTAAACATTTTTGCTCCTGCATGAAAGAAATTTTTGCCATTTTGTTAATGCACAGTGCAGGTTTGTTTAGAGGTTAAAATAAAACTTTCCCCACAGATGCTGCTCGACCTGCTGAGTTTCTCCAGCACTTTGTTTTCGTTTAAAGGCTGCTTGAGCTGTTAGCTTAGAGTCCTGATTTCCTGGTCTAGGTTCAGTGGTCAATTGGTGTAAATTGAGCAGGTTCTTGAGAATAACAGCAATGCTGCAGGGCAAGATGCAAGGCTTACGATGACCTGGCATGAAGCTGATTATTTTTAAGATGCAGATCTGGGGGTGGGGGGGGGTGTCACCTGCTGAACTTGCTGTTTGTACACTTAATGCCAATATTCGCCTGAATCTTGCTACTTGCCCGGGGAACCACCTTCGCCCACTTCTGTCTCCCTAAAAGAGACAGATTACATTTCTGAGCTCACTCAGAGCTGGTACAGCAGCAGTTCCAGGTTAAATTTCCTCCGTAATTCAACCCAGATAAGCTGTGGCCCAGCTGATGAACCTTTCCCCTTTTATCCCATTCTAAAACAGCACTTCTCTTTCGCCTTTATTTTATATGTGAACTAGTTCCTCTCTTCAAAAGTATTTCTTAAAGTTAATGCGAGCAAAGAGGAAACTTTTGGATAAAACCAGCCAACAAGAAAGCCACCAATTTTCAGAGTGAATTGTAAATGAGTAAAGGAAATTTCTTGCCACCTGACGTGGAAACTCAAAGGAAGGAGAATGCGCATTGTTGTAGTCATGTCATGAATTTAAAATGATGTGAAAAGAAATCCATTGAAAATCCTTTCCCCCTTCCT
The DNA here is from genome assembly GCF_021869965.1 of Rhincodon typus. Taxonomy (NCBI): domain Eukaryota; kingdom Metazoa; phylum Chordata; class Chondrichthyes; order Orectolobiformes; family Rhincodontidae; genus Rhincodon; species Rhincodon typus. Next base: position 59,433,625 of record NC_063348.1, read on the forward strand.
TAACAGCAGATGAGAAGTTACTGGTGATGAGACTAACAGATAAAAGCTTAAAGCCTTCATGTGATAGCATCTAACTGGATCATTGTGTGTTAAAATAGCATGCGCTCACTCACAGAAACAGCTTGTGCACCAGAGGCATTCCTAACCTACTCCAGTCTTTACAGTATGGCATTGAAATATTCAGGGCTATGCTGCCAGACCTGCTGAGCTTTTCCAGCAACTTCTGCTTTTGTTTCTGATTTATAGCATCTACAATTCTGAGTTTTTATAATGTATGTTTTGATTCTTGTACTGTTTACTTCCATCTCTATTGCCTTGTTTGCTCTGGTTATCTCTTAGGTTGTCTAGCTTGGGTGAAGTGGGCTGAACAGGATGGTATCTGTCCTGAAGTGGTTAATATTAATGTTACTGGCTCCACCCATTCCACTGATTTGTCACCATTCACAGATTGAGACACGGGAGCTCTCCTCCCAGTTTTTGGAGGGAGCAAATATATATGTACCAACTCCCTAAGGTCCTAGACATTTTTTTGCCTGAACAGTGTGGTTGTACTTATTGCCTTCTGCAATAAACTTTTGTTCAGAACAGATACTCTGCAGTGATGTATTCTCTACCACTAACACCAAGATAGACTAAAAGATACAAAGGAGCATTGTTGAAATCAAACAACCTCCAGACAATCCTTACCCAGTACTCCAGTGGTAGAGGAGACCAATACAATAAGGTACCGGGAGTGGACATCTGAGGAAGTGTGTCCATCAGAGCAATGTGATGTAGTGACCATTGTACATGTTCTCTATTTAGTAACTGCAGCCTGGGTTAACCCAGACAGTTCAAGTTAATATCTGGTTTCAGTTCATTTGAGAGCTGGAGTTTTGGCAGCACCATTTGCAATCAGAAGTTGTAAAGTCTGGGCTGGTGACAAGATCTGTGTGAGAGAGAAGCCAGAGCTATACACTTAACCCGAGTCTATGATCAAGAGATTAGTGTCCATGGCTTTATTAACAGGGGCATAGAGTACAAGAAAAAGGTGATGTTGAGCTTATCACTTGTTCGACCTCGGCTGGAGTATTGTGCACAGTTTTGGATACTACATTATAGAAACGATATGGACAGGTTAAAGAGAATGCTGAAGCAATTCACAGAAAAGCTCAAGGAATGGGAAACTTCAGTATGAGGATACATTGAAGGAGTTAGGACTGTTTGCCTTGAAGCCAACAAGGCTGGGAGTAGATTTTGACAGAAGTTCTCAAAAATGATAAACAGCATGGATAGTGCAGTTAGGGAGAAGCTGTTCCCATTTATAGAGAAAACAACACGAGGGCATAGGTCTAAAGTGAAATGAAGCAGCAATGATAACTGTTTCATTGAAGGGGTATTGGATGGTTATTTATAGTGAAATGGTGTGTAGGGAAAAGGCAGAAGTTTGGCACCAGATAATGGAATCAGTGCCAAATGGCCTCCTGCACTGTAACAATTGTGAGATTCTGTGATGGGCTAGGTGAAGAGAAGTCCTCTTATTGAGGGGGTTTCAGAACAAAGGCAGTTTTAAATTGAGCTAGGTCATTTAGTAATAAAATATTCCTTTAAATGCTGAGGATAGTGAGAATTTGAAACTAGCTATCATTACATTGAAAATTCCAAGACCAAGTTTGATTTTTATTGGATAATGAGCTATGCAATAAAGACTAGAGTGAAGGTACAGGTCAGATGTAATTAAATGTGCAACAATTTAAGGCTAAATGACCAGCTGTTCTGATGTTAAGTGGTAGCTGAAATCTGGTGTAGGATGGAGCCTGGTGTGCCGTGATGTAGCACAGGAGTTGGGTGCTGGATGCCTTATTATTCACGATAGATATAAATCTGATACAGAACAGAATGTGGGGGTGATGGTACCTTTGTGGATGATCTGAATATTGGCCAAAACATTAACAGTGAGGAAGGTGGTCTTGGGTTACAGAGGATATAAACAGATTGGCCACGTTGGCAGATCAGTGATAGATGGAATTTAACCGTGTAAAGTGAGATGAAGCATTTTGGCAAGGGGATACTCCATTAAAGCCAGGACGCTGGGAAGCTCAGAGGGACTTTGGAATGCTTGTCCACAGATCCCTGAAGGTGACAGGGCAAGTTAAGGCAAATGGGATACTTACCTTTTATTAGTCATGATGACGTAAGAGCAGGGAAGTTATATTGGAGCTATGCAGAATGGTCAGGCTGCAGCTGGAGTACTCTGCAGTTCTAGTCACCACACTAGAAAGGATATGATTGCACTGGATGGGGTGTAAAGGAGATTCACAAGTTAACTCTGTTTTTTCCTTCATAGATGCTGCCAGACCTGCTGGGCTTTTCCAGCAATTTTGTTTTTGGTCCTGATTTACAGCATCCGCAGTTCTGTCAGTTTTCACAAGAATGTTGCCTGGGATGGAGCGTTTCAGTGATGGAGAGAGGCTGGACAAACTTGGGTTGTTTTCTTTGGAGCGGAGAAGGTGTAAGGGGGATCTTAGAGATGTATAAGATTGAGGAGCGTGGATAGAAAGCAGCTGTTCCCTTTAATTGAAGGGTCAATAATTAGTCATGTGCAACTTTCCCCCTCAGCTGTGTAGCCATTCTGAGTATTGACCATCGTTTTTGGAAGTCAGTCCCAGACCTCTATGGCAGAGAGAATATCAGTCATGCAGAGACCAGACTGCATTAGGATAGTGGATCTCTTTTTATCCAAAGGATATTAGTGAATCAGATGGGTTTTTAAAAGCTAAGCTAATGGTGACCATGTAGCTATTGTAATGAATTCAAATTTCACCATCTCCTGTGGTAGGATTTGAACACACATCCCCAGAATTTTACCCTGCGGTTCTGGGTTACACTTGCAGTAATGTCTACACCAAGCCATCATTTCACTCTAATCTAGAAAATAGCTTGGTTGTTGTTTTAATCACTTAAGCTTGTTCTTTATTCTTCCCTTTTTTAGATTTGATCTTTCGGATAAGGATAACTTCTTCAGCAGTACAACAAGAAGCACAATAGTGAGTATTAAAACGGACTTTGGGCAAATGATATCTAATTGCTTTTTTACAATCAGTCATCCTTGTGATGTCCTGCATGAGTTTTGGAATGGTTTGATCTGAAGGACTTTCCATCTAACTTAGCTCCTCCTCCACCTGCTGTGTACGGTCTCAATGTGCGCAATCTGGAAACATTGGAGTTACCTCCTTGCCTACATCGTATTTGATTCTTGCTTGGAAATTAGGGTTTAAATTTGAGTTCCTCTAATTATGCTTCATAAGTTTTATGTTCCAAGAATTGATCACGTTGCTTGGCATAGATTGAAGTTTGGCTTGGGAACTTATTCCAGATGATCTGTTTTGGATCAAACTGATTTTTATGGCCTTAAAAGAGGCAAAAAGGTAGAAATACAGCTTGTGTAATTTGCTCCCTGGTTGTCGTCTTGATAGATTGACCTAAAGGTAATCATAAACATGTGAACCTGTGAAGTGTTCAATAAAATTGTTTAATCTACAGTGCAGATTCTGTCTTGGTCATGCGTGCTGATGTTAGAGGTATTTGGCTTCTGTTCAGGGGTGAAAAGTTACTGACTGAAGTAGAATTTTAGACAAACTAAAACATGATTAAATTTGAAAGTATAATTTAAGTTTATGGGTGAATCAACTTCCTTTTAAATGAAAATAGGGATGTTACATTTTTGGATCACTGGGGGATGGTCTGCAACTGAACTGCTTTGGGACCAACATTTTTGCAGGTAGGTTTGCAAAATGTTGGGAGGAGTTTAAACTAGTCTGGCAAGGGGAGGCGTCACAGTATTAATGAAACAGACACATCATGCTCCAGCAAAGGAAGCAAGTCACAGTGAGTTCAGCTATGTTGAGTGTCAAGAGAGTAAGACAAAGTGAGGGTTGTAATAGGTACGACTGATGAGTTAATGGCATGGATTGACACATTTATGATACTGTTGCCATCACAGAAACACAGTTAAGGGAAGGGCTGGACTGGGAACTTAACATTCCAGGGTGTATGATCTTTAGGCTAGAGAGAGGAGGGTGTAAGAAGGGTGGTAGTGTAGCACTATTAATTAAGGAGTCAATTAGAAGGGGTGGATTCCCTGAATGTATCCAGGGGAGTTTTTTGTATCAATAAGTAGAAGGCCCGACAAGGGACGGCATAGTGCTGGGTCTGGCTGTGGGGAAAGAAGCTGGACAGGTGTTGGATGTGGCAGTGGGGGAATATTTAGGCAGCAGTGACCACAAGGCGGTACAGTTCAAATCTATTCTGGACAAGGAAAAAGATGACCCTCGAGAGACTGCTCTGAATTGGTGGGGGGAAGGCACACTTAATTAAAATAAAGCAGGATCTGGCCACGGTTGAGTGGGAAACAGCTCCTTGTGGGTGAGTTCACTGCGGAGTAATGAGGGGACATTCAAAAAGGAGCTGGGAAGAGTACAGGTCCAATATGTATCCTTTACAGGGAAATATTGGAGCAATAAGTTCTTTGGCCTTTACTCTAGAAAAGGAGAATGTAGGCATGGGATTCAGGAGAAGGGACTATGAAGAACTTGCAAAGTTTGACATTGGAATTAGGGAGGTATTGGAGGATCTGTTGTGCCTAAAAACAGACAAATCCCCTGACCTGGATGAATTACATCCCAGGTGATTTAAGTGACTGAAGGCTGGTGTCCAGTAGTGTACCACAAGGCCTCAATATTGACTTGACCAGCTTCAAAATCCCTCCACCCTCAGCCTTGTCCAGCCCTCACCTCCACCTCCCCCCTCACCTCCCTGACCTGACCTAACCTAACCTTTCCATCTTCCTACTTATCCATCCACTCCACCGTTCCCACTGACCAATCACAATAACCCCCAAGCTGCATCCACCTATCACCATCACACCTACCCTTTCCCTCAGCCGTCCCCCTCCCCAGTCCTGACCACAGGTTTCGGCCCAAAATCTGACTTTCCTCCTGCTCGGAAGCTGTCTGACCTGTTGTGAAGCTGGAAAAGCACATCTAGTGACTCTGGCTTCCAGCATCTGCGGTCCTCACTGTCTCCAGATTAGTACTGGGACCTTCATTGTTTGTTATATACATAAATGATAGATATGAAAATGTTGGGGGGAGGGGGAGTGTTAAGCAAGTTTGCAGGTGACACTATGATTGGTAGAGCAGTTAATAGCAAAAATAATGATTGCAGGTTATAGGAAAATATAGATAGGTTGGTCAGATGGGCAGATCATTGGCAGATGGTATTTAACCCTGATAAGTGTGAGATGATGCAGCTTGGAAGAAACAAGATGAGCGAGGTTTTTAATGAATGGCAGGACACTGGGTAGCTTATAAGAACGGAGGGATCTTGAGGTAATTATTCACAGATCCCTGAAGTTGGAAGAGCATGTGAATAGGATAGTTAAGATGGTATATGGGATACTTGCTTTCATCAGTTGTGGCATAAAGTGTAAGAGTGAGGAGGTAATGTTGGAGTCAGAGAGCATGGGTCATGTACACAGTTCTGGTAACCTCACTTCAGGAAGGATGTGATAGCATGAGAGGGGGTACAGAGGAGGTTCACTAGGATGTTGCATGGGATGAAGAAATTGAGCTACAAGAACCTAGGTTTGGATTGTTTTCTCTAGAGCAAAGAAGGCTGAGGGTGGGACATGGTGAATAGAGAGCAGCTGTTCCCCTTGGTCGAGGTATCAATCGTGAGAGGGTGTAGTTTTAGGGTAAGTGGCAGGAGATTTGGAAAAAACATTTTCACTCAGTGGGTGGTGGGAATCTGGAATGCATTACCTGGGAAGTTAGTGGAGGTTGGAAACCTTACAACATTAAATATTTGGATGAGTACTTCAAATACCATAACATCCAAGGATATGGAAAAGTGCAGGAAATTGGGATTAGTGCACATTTAGTGGTTATGTTGGCTCGATGGGCCAAAGGGCCGATTCTACTCTAAGAATCTCTTGAAAAATGTTTTCTTTTAAACCCACTGACAGCTGTTTGTCTATTGTTTTGGTAAGTGATATATTTGATAAATATCTGGTGTACAACTGCAAAATGAATCCAGCTTACTAAATGACTCCATCACACATGTTCACTCTTTCATATAGAATATTTACTGTATATATTCTGAAGGTACTGCTTTGCTTTGTATGCCTTTTTTGAATAAGGAATTCAAGCTGTGTGACTTGGCAGAGACTCAATGGGCCAAAAGGCCTCTTCTGTGCTGAGAAGCTGGAATTAGAAAGTACTGGCTAAAAGTATTACCTAGGTAGATACAAGAATATGATCAAGCTTGGTGTACTCATGAAGTTATGGTTTTGCAGTTAAGGAGGGCCACGAGGAGTATGTGACTACTGCTTTCAATTACACAGAGCAGGACTGGGATATTTAGGAGAATGATTTGATTGATTGTGCATGTGAGCTTAATTATTTCAACTGGATTGTGTAGAAAGTATCAAGAGTCCCACTTGGTATAAAACAGGGTCAACACAGGAAGGATGTTCCTGATGACCAATGAGCCCAGAAACAAGGTTGCAGTCCAAACGAACAAGTGAAAAAGTACAGCACAGGAACCGGCCCTTTGGCGTGCACACACCTCCCTCCACCCCCCCAACCCACCCAACATGCCCTTTTTAATCTAAAAACAAACCTGCCTTTTTTGATCCATATTCCTCTATTCCCTTCCTATTCATGTACCCACCTAGGTGCCTCCTAAATGTCTTCAATGTGCCGGCTTCCACCATCTCTTCTGGTAGTGCATTCCAGGTTCCTACCACTCTCTGCGTGGAAAAACGTCCCCCTCTGACCTTGAACCTGTGCCCCCTTGTAATTGAGACTTCAGTCCTGGCAAAAAGCCTCTGACTATCCACCCTATCTATGCCTCTCATAATTTTGTAGACCACTATCAGGTCTCCTCTTAGCTGTTGTCTTTCCAGTGAAAACGTTCCTGGTCTTTTTAACCTTTTCCTCATGGTCAATGCCCTGGAGACCAGGCAACATCCTCAAGGTACAGGGTAGGCCATTTAAGACTGAGATGAGGAGAAATGTCCTCACCCGAAGGGTGAGCCTGTGGAATTCTTCACTATAAAGTAAAGCCCTCGAGGTTGAAACATTAAATGTTTTCAGGGAGGAGTTAGATACAGTTATTAGAGCTAAAGGGATCAACCGAAAGGGGGAACAAGGGATGGAGTTGGATGATCAGTTGTGATCATATTGAATGGCAGAGCAGACTCGAGACTGAATGGCCTATTCTTATTTTCTATGTTTCAGTTTGCAACTTGAGGGCAGAGTGAGGTTGATACACTTTGCATAGGATAATGGACTTATCAACTAAGTTGCTGACTTGTAGTTTGATTATTTTTATTCATCCTATAGCCGGACTTGTTTCTGACTGGAGTAAAGATCATAAGAGGTGTGTACCCTGTAATACAAGTCCAGGTCATTCTGATTTTTTGGTCTATTTTGATACCTTTTTGAAGGTGATTAAGATTTTCCAATGCGTTTTTTTTGGCCACATTTGGGTCTGTAATCTGCTTAGCTAGGTGACTAAGGAGAGACTTTTACCAGGAGATGTAATAACAGTATGGAACAGGAACAAACATAAGAGCAGGAGAAGGCATCCCACTCTGTTGAACCCTTTGATTTGGGTCAAAATCCTGTAACACTCTCCTGAAGAGTATTGCAGATGTACCTACACCAAATGGATTGCAGTGGTTCAAGAAGGCAATTTATCACTACCTTGAGCAACTAGGGATGGGAAAAATTTAGAAAATCCCTTTGAGCCTTCCCTGCCATTCAATGTGATCATAGCTGATCAAATACATCAATGCCTTTTATTCACACCATCTACATCACTGTACACTATTGATAATCAGAAATCTATCAGTTTCCCCCCTCAGTCAGACTCTAAGACTGAGTTTCCACAACCCTGTGGTCGGAAAGATAGATTGGAGCTTTCCTTTTGCATCAACTTATGCGTAAATGATTTGTGCATGTTAAATAAAATGTACCTTTCTTTATGAGATAACAAGGTGTAGAGCTGAGTGAACACAGGTGGCCAAGCAGCATCAGAGGAGCTGTGCTCCTTGGCCTGCTGTGTTCATCCAGCTCTACACCTTGTTATCTCAGATTCTCCAGCATCTGCAGTTCCTACTATCTCTGTACCTTTTTTATGTCCTTTTATATGGTTGGGAGGATATGTTCATGTAAACTAATTTTGCTTCTCTTTAATGTGTGTTTTTGATGTTTTATCAAATCAGAAATGGGAAGGTAGAGGTCGTGCTGCACTAAATGATGTAATACGTGAAAGTTGATGAATTCTGAATGACCAAAACAAGATTGTGGCTTTCACCATAAATTTACTGATGGGAGAGAATCCTCTGTCTGGCCTGATTGTGTCAGATGTCACATGTGCCAGATGTTCATCCTTTCGTGAAAAGGCATCACAAAACAAACCTCTGTCTAGCTTTGAAAATAATGACAATAAGAACTTGTTCCTGCTGCTAGATGTTTAATCAATTTTATCTGTTTTGCAGTTTGTTGGTAGTTTCTCCATAGATTTTTTCCCCTCTTATGGCATACAGAGAGCTCAAGCCTGATTTGCATTGACAGTTCCCCGACGGTCAAGAGAGAAGTACAATATTAGACAAAACCATTTCAGTGGGTGACCTGTGACTGATTACAGTATGTTGGTGACTCAGAACAGGAAATGAGTCCAACACAAATCGCTAGAGAAACACCGCAGGTCTGGCAGCATCTGTAGAGAGAAAAACAATTAGTTTCAAGTCCGATATGACACTCCAGCAGACGTTTAGACTCTCATAACTTGGTTACTCTCTCCACAGATGCAGCCAGTTCGACTGAGTTTCTCCAGCATTCTGTGCAAAACTAATATTCATAACCTGTTAAATTACTAAATCACTTAAAATAAAGTTACAGTCCTTCAATAAAAGTCTTTTACTTGTGTGATAGCCTGAGCCATAAAGCAGCAATAAATTCCTGAATCAATGGCGTTATGTGACTTGGACCAAATGGCTTACTTCCCTGTGGAAAGTGTTTACAATGAACCACACTCTAACAGGGCAGAATTTAGTTCCTAACTTGCTTAATCGAATCAAAATTATTGCTTGAAGAATTACTTGATCCTACAAAAGGATTAATTTGGGGAATGTACCTTTCTGCAACTTGATTTGAAACGTAGCTTATTCTTCAAATAGTAACAAAGTATAAACATGAGATTCCTTGTCTAGACCTAGTCTCTGGAAAGTGTACTCCCAGATTTTGCAGCTCTTGGTTGCTGGTGTGAATGTTTTTAATTTCATTGAGTGGCAAGCAAGCATTTCAAATATTAAGAAATAAGTGTGGAGCTGGAGGAACACAGCAGGCCAGGCAGC
>NC_063348.1:59448027-59467221 GCF_021869965.1 Rhincodon typus
CCAGGCAGCATAAGGGGAGCTTTCCTGCTCCTCTGATGCTGCCTGGCCTGCTGTGTTCCTCCAACTTCACTGACAGTATTTTGTGTTTCTGAAGAAGGGTCCAGACACGAAACGTCAACTTTCCTGCTCCTCTGCTGCTTAGCCTGCTGTGTTCATCCAGCTCTACACCTTGTTATCTCAGTATTTTGTGTTGATTTTCTTTGGAACTTTGCATTTTGTTTTGATTTCATTTCTCACTTCGCTTTCAAAGAAGTGAATCACCAAAAAGCTGAACGTTTAATTTATCCTTTTCTAGTTCAATATGTTTGAACGTCATCTGGAAAACAAAACTAAAGTGTTATTAAAAATTTCAAATAATTAATCACTGAAGAATAAGGAGACACTGAACCTTTGTGCATTTGGATGTTTCAAAATTTGCCAGGAAATGGATGCAGATTTGGTATTTTGCTCTTAACTATATATAGCCACAACTTTTAACATTGTGATGTTTTGATCTCTTGACAACTTCCGATAGTCCCTCTCCATTCACCATATGCAGTCTAGAGTGAAAACAGTAGCAACTATCAGAAAGAAGTTGGAAAAGTCTAGGCAAGAATTCTGATCACTTTATATTCTGCACATATTTGCTAACACGATCATGACAGTAAATCGTTAAGGTCTTTCTTCATTCCGAGTATAAACCAGTCATGATGAGGTTAAACCTTCACAGCAATCGTGACATGAGATCATGCTGCTTATTGTAGCAACTAATTGAAGAGGGATCAAATGTTGGAGAACAAAGCTGGTGACGTCATCTTTTTCTAATGGCTTAGCCAAGTGTATTTCTGAATAGTAATTCCTCCCAGTTCCACGTGAGCCTTTCCCAATAAACGATTGAGCTGGATTTTGCAGTGCTAATGAAAATGAGTGCTTACCTTCATTACCCCACTTAACTCTGAACTTGCAGTCAGTCAGTTTTCTAAGCAGAATAATGGTCAAATCCAAACATTACTGGCATTCATTGCTCCTCAGAAGTGTCCTGTTGTGACTTCCACTACTCTTTCTCCACTAACCAAACCACGAACTGATAAAAATGTCTTTATGCTGTCTTTAGAAAAGTTGCATGATGATGATTGAACTTTCACTGTGTCCATAGCTACTGCTTAAATTGACCCCAAGGAGACAATTTGACATTCCACAAATTTAGAATTTTCCTGTAATAAAATTGCACACTTAATTGTCTAAGCTATATTTTAACAGCTTTAACTGATTGTGTTTATCTGAAAATGTAAATTAAAGATGAAAGATTTTGGTACTACTTTGCTGTCTGTGAATACTACAGTGTGGTTGTATACCTTGCTTGCTGACATTAATTGCTGGACACCTGTAGATTCCTTTCATTTGATGCCAGATTCTGTCAGGAAAGTGGAAATCCATGTCAAATGTCAGGTCAGTGTTTGAGGGCAGCTTTCCTTGTAGTGTCAGTTTGGTCTGGGTTTTGAGGTTGGGGGAAATCAGGAACAATGTTGAAATTGTCATCTGTTAACATGTGACAGAGCTGGCGTAAGTACTGTTTGTATAAATATCCTGAATAACCCTAAAATGTCTGAGGCAGCTGAAGCATATGATAGTAGTGTTTAAGAGGCATATAGGCCGGAAATAGAGGGATGTGACCATGTGCAGGCAGATGGGATTAGTTTAGAATGGCATCATGGTTAGCGCAGACATGGTGGGCCAAGGGGCCTGTTCCTGTCCTGTACTATGCTTCTATGTTCTATTGCTGTGTATTATTTGGGTGGTGGGGAAGGTGCCCCTTTGAATTTTGAGTAATATTGCCCCAGCACCTGAAATTAACAATCAATATTCGCTCAGTCTGATTGAGAAAGTGAGAGGCTTGAGCAAGAGGACAGCTTGTAGAGAAATTTGAGAAAAACAAAGCATGAAAAACCGACTTGAAGATGGAATATTTATAAAAGTTGTCTAGAGTCCTTGAAAATTTGGAAAGATGATTTGAAAAATGGAGTCTTGTCCTGATGTCATGTCTAGATGTCTCTACATGGGTAGTCTGTAGAACATGACCTTTAATGGGAAACACAATAATGTCAGTGCTTCATGCAATAATACACTTGTTCTTTTCTCTGCTAGGTTTATGAAATTTTAAAAAGAGCAACCTGCACCAGGGCAAAATACAGCATGGGTAAGACATTCCTTGTCCTCTTAGGTGAAAGACACGTCTGTTATGATTCATCTTTATATAAATGGCCACTAAGGCAGCCAATGAGGCTAATGTACTGTATGTCCGGGTATACACACACTCATGAAGGTGAGTACCAATGCCAGTGACAATGTAATTTGTGTAGTTACATGCAACTGACCTGTGCTGTTGTTTCTTGGCAAAAACCTTCTGCCGTGTTCTGAAATTGTAAAAAGGCAAACATCTCCACGCGTTACTTCTACACCTGGGTTCCTTTAGTCCTTATCCAAACATCTGAATAGTTCAATTGTGATAATGAAGCTTTTTATTACATGGCAAAGACTTAGCCATGTCATGTAATTCAATTCTCTCATGTTTACAACAGCATCTGTTTCCTCATAGGGATCACCAGTCTGATTGCCAGTGGAGTTTACACAGCAGCCTACCCTTTGCATGATGTAAGTAATACTGTTCCACAAGTCACCTAATGTGTTACATTCCTTGGGGTACAGCCATATTGAGCAATTGTTGAATGAAGTGAGGCTTGTGTTACTAGACTCCATGAGACTTTTGCAAAGTGTCAATTCTGGATAGCAATGGTGGATCAAAGCTAGCTGGAACCCAAGCTCAGGGTCCGATTAGAATGAAACATATAAGTCAAACAAAAAAAAACGATAATTAGTGCCTTTTGATTGCAGAACAACATTTGATTCATAACCAGCAAAAACACAACGTAACTACTGGCTTGAAGCTCTTCCAGAAAGTGATGGACATTTTGATACAGATTCCCCAAGTGCTACCATTTAAGGAAGACCATGCCTGTGGACGCTTGGATTTTGGGGAACCATTCCATTCGTTGGCCTGCTTTGCAGTGTGATGATCCACTGACTGCGCCTCAATTTCTCCCCACCCCTTCCCCAAACCCTCAATCCACCCAATACCTCCAATGTTCTGCTTATGTTGGTCTTGGGTTTTCTAACCAGCCTATTCTTCAGTTGCACCTGTTCTTTGTGGGTAGATGTTAGGGGGAATCCTTCTCATAGGGTTGAGACTCTGCGAATCATGGACTTGTAAACACTTTTCTAGATTTGTTCTTAATGTTTGGAGGTTAAATTGCTGCATTATTTTTCTCCCTCCTTTTAATTTAAATCCCTCTTGTTGCTTTTCTGCTTATCCTTTTAGCCTCTTCACTGAGTGAGCAATTAATTGTGGGATGTTTCTGCTAAGTACACTCTTTGCCTTTCACGTATCCTTTAATTAGCAACAGTGCAATATAAATTTGGAAAGTTTTCACATTTTTAACCTTGGGGAAACAGTTTTTCTGAAAAAAGAAAACTTACTTGTATGAATGGAAGAGAGGTGGAAAATGAATGCAATTTTTACAATATTAAGTCATTGCCTTTGCTGTCCTGTAGGGTCATTATGTAGGTGATTCAACAGAGCAAAATGATAGGAAGGTAAGTGAAACTTTGAACTAATGCCTGTGCTGGTACTTTAAATATTTGAGAATTTTTCTCCTTAAGTTGAATTTGAAATATCTTAATCAGTTTAACAATTTTAGTTGCGTGTTGATTAAAACAATGTTGATTATTGTTTTAAGTTGTGCTGCCTCACTATAGAGCATTTTACCATTCTTCAGTCGATATGAATGATTCCACTATTGACCATATTTCAGTGAATATGCTTTAGAGCACAGTTACATTATCTCAATTGTGGTGGCATTGGTAGGACTTAAATAGAAACAGAGCTATGTAGAGATAAAACTCAATGTTCAGGGTGGGAGGGGAATATTGTTTTGTGCTGAAATACTGTTTGGGATCTCTAAACCAATGTTTACGACTGTATAATGTTAAAGTCCTTTGTAACCACCTTTGCTTTACAGAAGTTTGTAATGTAACACAGAATTCTATCTGTTCAATTTGAAGTTTTTACAGTATATTATAATGAGACTGAAAGGAGTAAGGATATTTTGACAGCAAGAATTATTTTGAAGTTAGCGCAAGCTTTACTTGATGCTGGATTTGCTGTCTAACATGGCCATAATTTGCTGCCAACATCCATTCCACCCCAGAACAGTTTTATAATGTCATATGAGTGTTGTGGAGTGTAACACTGTTAATGTGTGGTGTCAGGCGACCTAATCTATGGGTGTTGGTAGGAAGTACCAATGTGTGGTATTTCTCACCTTTCCAGACATCTTGTGTACCGCAAAGTGCTGATTAAGATCTGAGCTTGTAGGGTCAGGTGACAGAATGGATAGCTATATGGCTGAATGGCAAACAGAATGATACAGACAATAGAAGGGAAGGATGAAGAAGTGAGCATCAATGCTGGGACCACGTTTTTAAATAGTCATTCATGGGATGTGGGTGTCAATGGTTAGGCCAGCAATTTTTGCCCTTCCCTAATTACTGTCAGGGCAATTGAGAGCCAAACACATTGAGAATCTGGAGTCAAATATAGGCCAGACCAGGTAAAGATTGGAAGTATCCTCCTCTGAAGATCCTGAGTAAATTATATAGGCTCTTCTGACAATCAGCATGGTTTCATGGTCATCATTACACTCTTAATTTCAATTTTTTTTAATTGTGGAATTTGAATTTGTCCTGCCATAGCAGGATTCAAACCAGGATCCTCCGAACATTACCTGGGTCCCTGGATTAGTAGTCCAGTGATTAATACCACTAGGCCATTGCCTCCCTTTCGTAATGTGCCTTAATGATTTAGTGTTTGGAATCAGACAGCAGAAGTCTAAATTTGGGGATATCATTAAATTGGCAATTGGGCTGTAATATCAACACTGGGGTGGATAATAAAATTTGAGTGCCTTTTAAAGTTGCAGAACCAGCAACATTGGCTAACCAAATTTCAACCTGAGTAACCCATCACGAAGTTTTATTTCTATAAGGGTAATTGAATTATATAGGAAAGCTTGAGCACTGCAGCTGATAGAGGCCATTTGACCCATCCGTGCTGCTGTCATAACTTTGCTGTTAAATATATGTTCATGCATTAATCAGATTTATCCAAAAACACATGCTGGGTTCATTTTTAAGGAGCGGATTTAAAACTATTGTTTCTGTTGTGAAATCCTGCATTTAACCACAGTTTTTTTAGATTGTAATTGGGTAAAAATGTGTCTACAGTACTTCATTTTCTGGGTGTAACCTAGTCAAATTAATAAAGGTGGTTTTTCAGTAATCTGTGTTTTGATTTGAAGTTTGTCAGTGCATCAAGATTCCACTTTCCATGAGAGATTAGATCCATGAAACATGAACTGTATTTTCCTGGGGGAATGTTCAGCGTAAACACTCCTCAATCTCCAAAGATAATTGAGTAAAATTCCAGAAGATGGTATTTATTGCTGTTGCGTTCTCAACATTGCTATCCCTGGCGAAGCCAATGTTGTCTGTTTTGACTAGTGAACCACTTGACCACATCAAAAAAACTTCCAATCTCATTCTCCTGTAGACTTGGAGAAACACAGCAGGCCAGGTAGCATTAGGGGAGCATGAAAGTTGACGTTTCGGGTCGGGACCCTTCATTTTTCTGAAGAAGGTTCCTAACTAGAAACGTCAACGTCCCAACTCCTATGCTGCCTGGCCTGCAGTGTTCCTCCAGCTCCACACTGTGTTGTCTCTGACTTCAGCATTGCCAGTTCTTGCGATCTCCGAGTGATCTACAATCTCATTCTCTGACTCCTTTTATAATGGAATTCAGCAGGTGCTTTCCACATTGAGATACAACAGGGGGCGGGGGGCGGAGGGTGTGGGGAAGATGGTGTTGGTGAAGGAAAATGAGGGAACATTTTCTAGTCTCTAGCAACTCCATATTTTGAAGAGTTCTTCAGTTCTGAAGAAGGGTCATTGAAACTGAAATGTTAATTCTGCTTTCTCTCCAGAGATGTGCCAGACAGGGGTTTTCCCAGCCATTTGTTTCTATTTCTGATTTCCGATTTCCAGTATCTGCAGCTGTTTGGGTTTGTTTTCTCCAGATTCTAAACTGTGCCTCTAGTTCTGTTTACCTCTAACATGTACAACATCTGTGAATCAGTATTTTACTTTATTCAAGTGTTTTTCTGACTGCATTGACTCATCATTGGAGCTATAGTAGGTTGCCGAGTCCTCCATGCCTGCACTACCAATTCAGTAAGGTTCTGGCTGTGGTCTCAACTCTGTTTTCCTGTCTGTCTTCCCATAACTTTTGATCCTCTTGTCTCTCAATCTGTCCATCTCAGCCTCGAATAAATTATGTCCCCCTGTTTTATTCTCGCATACCGAAGAAAACACCACCTGGTATCCACCCTAACCCAGTCCCCATTTAAATTTACCATTTCTTCTGGACTCGTGTGTACACACCAAACATTGTCAGCCTTTCTTCAGGGGGAAACCTTTCATCCCAGGAATGACTAAAGTGAACCTTCCCTGAACTGCTCCAAAACAGTTGTATTTCTCTTCAAACATGGAGAGCAAACTGACTCGGAAGCAATTTTTAATTCATTCATTCATGTAATGTGGTCTTTGCTGGCTCAGCCAGCGTTGTTGCCCATCCCTAATTGCCCCTTGAAGGTGGTGAGCAGCTGCCCACGCAGCAGGAATTTCAGGATTTTGACCCAGCGACAGTGAAGGAACGGTGATCTATTTCTAAGTCAGGATGGTGAGTGGCTTGGAGGGGAACTTGCAAGGGGGTGGTGTTCCCATGTATCCCATGATGCGTCCAATTTAATAATTTGCTTGTCTCTCAGCATTTGAAAATTTGGACCATCGTCTGATTGTACAAGTTGGTTTCTACTGACTCTGAAGCTTTGGGTCTACGTGTTGATAATTGTTATGGTGTGTTGGTGCAGGTGAGGCAATATTTTCTTCAGCTTCAGAGTGTCGTTGGGTTGGCGGTGCATGGAGCAGGGGTGTGGAGAAGCAAGATGTCAGTTTGCAGCCCGTGCAAGGAACTTTCATTGTATTGTTGTTTGTATCCATTATGGCACCTTGGTTATAAGTTTCCCTATTTCACCAATTGGGATAAGCTGCACTTACACAGCCAGCTGGAGGCTTATTGTTTGGTTTTTTGTTCCTGAGCTGATATCTTTTCAGTAAAAACCTGGACTCCCCATTGACTTGAGAATTGACTTGACAGTGAGACCACCTATGTGTGGCAAGAAATCAAGTTCCAAATGTGTGCACAGGAGCTTTGCATTAATGTAAAGTGAGTGTCTGTTCTCACTGTTGGGTGATCATGTCCAGCAGAAGAAATTATTGTTCTGTATGTGTGATATTGAATGTAAGTTGTCATTTCGAATGTCTCAATTGGACCACTCTTAGACTCCAGGAACTACAAGCCACATTTACACAACCTGTCCACAATTCAATCGTTAAAACCCTGACTGCTCTTTCCAAGAGCAATATGTTAAACCTGAATTGCTGTGTCTCCAGCTGGACTCCATTTAGAACATAATCTGGCTCGGATTCTTCAGCTGCATTATACACATGTCTGGTTTGTGCTGTATACAAAGAGCTGCATTTATGCTGGGGCCTGGGCTCCAAACTCCCAGTAAATGTCTAAGACAAGTCTGCTTCTGCTCGGCTGATTCACTTTGTAGCCAGTTGCAAGCCAACTTGCCATTCATTAGTGTGAGGTGGGCCTTCCAAAGACCGAAACCCCCTCCACAACATGTGGGACCTTCTTCCAGCTTTTAGACCCTGTTTGTCAATTAAATGGCTGCCTGAGAGCCTATTGTGACCTAGCAGTGTCACCAGACGTGGTGGCCGTTAGAGGGACTGTATGTAGTCGTCTCCTAGAGCAGGCACTGGTCTGAGCACCATCTGTCACTGCCAGGTTAGGCCCTAGCATAGGGAAAGGGGTCACTAGGTCCTGGCATGGGAGCAGGATGAAGGGAGATGGGTGAAGGAGGGACTTGTATTTTGAAGCAGACCTTCAATGGGCTTGAGAAGAATGCTGCTTGCTTGATCAGTCGTTTTCCAGATTTGGCCTGACAGTGTGGGCACTGTGCCAGCCTCTCCCACGTCAAGTAAAATCCTGATGACAGGGAGGCAGCTCTTAATGGCCATTGGTTGGCCACTTAAGGGTCACAGAAGTGCAAGCACATCCCCCACCCCAGCACCTGGTAAAATTGCAGTAAGGGCAGGTAAGCAACAGTGTCTGGTGTGGCCATCAATTTCATGGCCTGCTCTCACTGCTATCCCAACTCCCGGGATAAGGATTCCACTTTGTTTTAGAAATCCGTATCGTATGATTGGAATAATCGTAGAATCACCACTACAGTGTGTAAAAAGTCTATTCAGCCCATCAAGTCCACACTGACCCTCTGAAGAGCATCCTTTTGGAGTTCACCTTGTTCCAGCAATGTGCAGAGCAAAATATTCTGGACCTCCTATTTCTGAACAAGGAAAAACAAGCCGTTAATGTTGCTTTTGGAAATGAAAGGGCGGCACGGTGGCTCAGTGGTTAGCACTGCTGCCTCTCAGCGCCAGGGACCTGGGTTCGATTCCAGCCTCGGGTGACTGTCTGTGTGGAGTTTGCACATTCTCCGTGTCTATGTGGTTTCCTCCCATAGTCCAAAGATGTGCAGGTTAGATGGATTGGCTGTGGGAAATTGCCTGTAGTGTTCAGGAATGTGTAGATTAGGTGGATTACATGGGGATGGGTCTGGGTGAGATGCTCTGAGGGTCAGTGTGGACTTGTTGGGCCGAAGGGCCTGTTTCCACACTGTAGGGATTCTACGATTCTATGAAAGCCCTGACGGATGACGAGTCTGCTGATCATCTTAAAAATCTGGATAAAATCAGTTCAATATTTGTGAAACTAAACTTTCAAATTGAATCATTTCCTGTCCTAACACAAGAACTGACCCAGACCATTCACCAGTTTCAAAGTAGATGTGGTTGGAGGTCGGGGGGGTGGGTTGGTGGCGGGAAGGAAGGGGGTATAGTTGAGACTCCCTGCCAGAGCTAGGTAAGAGTGCGGCATCTATGTCTAATGACCATGTTCTAACCCAGGAGTTAAAGCTTGGAATAAATGTGACCTCTGCAGTGCCCAGACAATGCCCTGTTTTTGGCATGAATGCAAGCCACGTGGCACCAGAGAACTCTCGAAGCACTGATGCAGAAAGCAAAGGCCAAAACGAGTCATTTACCAGCATGAGAAGACTATAAGGTGAAGGAGCAGAATTTGGCTGTTGAGCTCAGCGAGGCTGCTCCACTATAAAATGATTGAATTTTGTATTTAACTGAGAGAAGTGAAAGAGTCCTTGACTTTTTAAATGAAGGCAATTAAGAGGGTGAGAGATCAGGACTGGTTAAAGGACAGGTCAATAGAGATGTAATTGCAGACATTTAAGGGGATATTACAGAATGAACAGAATCCATTCTTTCCAATGAAGTAAGAAAAATTTGAGGGACCTGCCATCTGTGGTTAACTGGAAATGTTAGATTGTATCACCCTGAAAGGAAAAATAACATAGAATTGTTCAGGTGACATGCCAGAACATAGCATAAAATATAAAATGCAGCAAAGAATGACCATAAATTTAATGGTGGAAAAATTAGTGAGGTCAAGCTATCCAGAAATATCAAAACCAATAGATTTTTCTGTAAAGAATTGAAGAGTTAGCAGGGCTTGTTCAAGACTCAGACTGGTGAATTTGTAACAAACAGCGGTACTGCATTTTGGAAAGGCAAATCTGGGCAGGATGTATACACTTAATGGTAAGGTCCTGGGGAGTGTTGCACTCCAAGGTCCCCTTGTTCAGCAGTTCCTTTAAAAGTGGAGTCATGGGCAGGGTAGTGAAGAAGGTGTTTGATGCGTTTAGCTTTATTGATCAGTGCATTGAGTATAGTAGTTGGGAGGTCATGTTGCAACTGTACAGGACTTTGGTTAGGCCACTATTGGAATACTGCATTCAATTCTGGTCTCCAGCTATAGGAAGGACATTGTGAATCTTTTCTGAACCCTTTCAAGTTTCACAAGGCTGTTGCCAGATTTGGAGGGTTTGATCTGTGTGGAGACACTGAATAGGCTGGGGCTATTTTCTTTGGAGCATCGGAGGTTGAGGGGTAATCTTGTAGAGGTTTATAAAATCATGAGGGGCATGGATAGAGTGAATAGTCAGGTGAATTTCCCTAGGGTAGGGGAGCCCAAAATTAGAGGGCATGGTTTTAAGGTGAGAGGGGGAAAATATACAAGGGACCTAAGAGGCAACTATTTCATACAGAAGGTGGTATGTATATGGAATGAGCTGCCAGAGGATGTGGTGGAGGTTGTACAGTTGCAACATTTAAAAGGCATCTGGATGGGTAGGTGAATAGGAAGGGTTTGGAGGGACATGGGCCAAATGCTGGCAAATGGCACTAGATTAATTTGGGATATCTGGTCAACAAGGACGCGTAGTGTCTGTGTGTTGTATGTTGCTATCCCTATGAAAACAAAGGAAGGTAGACGAATTAAATTGGTTTTCACATCAATCTTCATCATATAAGATACAAGTCACATCCCAGAAGCAGCAGTAAATTGGGAAATGGGAGGAACTGATGAAAAAGTTCAAAACAGTCAGGCATAGTCAACATGGCCTTGTGACGAGTAATCGGGTTTAACCAATCTATTGATCTTTTGAAGAAGTAGGATGTGCAATGGAAAATGGAATTGGTGAATGTACTGTACATATTCCTGGATAGCACTTTTTTTTGGTGGGATGTGTGTGTTGCTAGGTTGCCAGTGGAGAGTTTGCCCCCAATACCCATTGGTTGCAGTTTTGCTAGGCCTCCTTGATGCCACACTCAGTCAAATACAGCCTTGATGTTTGAACCAAGGCAGTAATGAGGTCAGGAACTGAGTAGCTCTAATGGAACCCAAACTGGGCGTCGCTGAGCTGCTTGATAGCACTGTTACGGACACCTTCCATCACTTTACTGATGATCGAGAGGAGACTGGGGTGAAAATTAGCTGGATTGGATTTCTCCTGCCTTTTACGTACAAGACATACCTGGGCAATTTTCCACATTGTCGGGTAGATGCCAATGTCGTAACTGTACTGGAACAGCTTGGCTAGGGGAGTGACAAGTTCTGGAGCACAAGTCTCCAGTACTATTGCTGGAATGTTATCGGGGTCCCTAGCCTTTGCAGTATCCAGTGTCTCCAACCGTTTCTTGATATCGCATGGAGTGAATGCAGGCTGAAGACTCGAATGCTGGGAACCATTGGAGGAGGCCGGGGTGGATCATCCATTTGGCACTTCTGGCTAAAGATTGCTGCAAAAGCTTCGGCCTTATCTTTTGCACTGATCTACTGGGCTATTGCATCAGTGAGGCTGGGGGTATTTGTGTAGCCATCGCCTCAGTGAGTTGTTTAAATGTCACCACAATTCATGATTGTAAGTGGCAGGACTACAGAGCTTGGATGTGATCCATTGGTTGTGGGATCCATCTGGTTTTATTTCATTTCTTTAAGATTTTATAGCAATTGGTACAACTGAATGGCTTGCTGGGCCATTTGAGGGCAGTTGAGAGTCAACCACATGCTTTGGGTTTGGAGTCACCTGTAGGCCAGACCAGGTGGGGATGGCAGATTTCCTTCCCTGAAGGACATTGATATGACATTTTATCAAATTCACTAAAGGTCATTGCCAGAAATATAAGCTTTGCTCTGGGTGTAACACATTAGCAAGGATAAAAGATTGGTTGGCTAACAGGAAGCAGTCGGTGAAATGCATCTTCAGGTTGGCAAGATATGACAAGTGCCACTGGGGTTTGTTCTGGGACTTTAATATTTTACAATTTAGTTCAACTTTTCATCCAAGCCATTTATGTATGATTGCCAAATTTTCTGACAACATTTTGCTGTCTATTTTAGTAAGTTGTGAAGAGAACACAAGCAGTTTACATAGAGAAGGGCTGAGAGTGGCAAAGATCTGAAAAATGAAGTACAATGTTGCAAAATGTGAAATTGTGCATTTTGGCAGAAAGTACATTATAAATGGCGAAATGTTGAAGTTTGAGATGCAGAGGAATCTGCGTGCACCAGTGCATGACATGCAAAAGGTTAGTTTGCAGTTACAAGTAATTAGAAAAGGCAATAACATATTGCCATTTTGTTGCGAGATTAATTGAATATGAAACTAGGGAGGTCATGCTTCAGTTATAAAGTACATTGGTGAGATCACTATGGAAGTATTGTATACAACATTGGTTACTGTTCTTTGAAGGAAAGTTGAAATGTATTTGAGGCTGTTCAGAGGAGATATACTGGACTTGTATCTGGAATGGATGGGTTGTTTTGAGGAAAGTTTAGACAGACTAGGCTTGGACCTGCAGGAGTTTAGAAGAATGAGAGGAAACTCAACAAAAACATACCATCTTGAGGGATTTGGACAGGGTAGATGCAGAAAGGATGTTTCCTTTTATGGGAGTATTTAGAATTTGGGGTCACTTTTTTTTTAAAAAGTTGAGAGTTGCCCTTAAAAATGGATCAGGTGAATTCTTTTTCTGAGGGTCATGAATCTTTGGACTCTTCCTGAAAAGGTAGTGGAAGCGGAACTTTTGAATATTTTATGGTAGCGGTAAGTAGACAGTTGTTTAAACAACTAAGGGATGAAAGATTATCGGGGTCCATGGGTATGTAGATTTCAGGTTGCACTCAGATAGCGAAAATCTTATTTGAATGGCAGGAGAAGTTTGAGGGTTTGCTGCTGCTCCTCAGTGACTGCCCTTGACATCAAGGCTGCATTTGACAGTGACAAAGAGCCCCCTAACAAAAGAAGTCCAAGGGAATCGAGAAAACTCTGCTGTTTAAAGTCATACCTAGTACATAGGAAGATGGTCATGGTGGTTGGAGGTCAGTCATCTCAGCTCCAGGACATTTCTGCAGGAGTTCTTCAGGGGAGTGTCCTAGACCTAACCATCTTTAGCTGCTTCATCAATGACCTTCCTTCAATCATAAGGTCAGAATTGGGAATGTTAGCTGATGCTGAACATTATGTACAACGTTCATAACTTGAATGAAGCATCTGTTCAAATGTAATAGGATCTAGACAATATCTAGGCTTGGGGTGATAAGTAGCAATAACATTTGTCCCACACAAATGCCAGGCACTGACCATTTTCAATAAGAGACAATCAAACTATTGCACCAAGTCACTCAATGGTGTTACCATCACTTAAACCACCACTATCAACATCCTGGGGGTTACCTCTGACCAGAAACTAAACTCTACTCTACTAATAGTAGACGTGTTGTGGTCAGAGGCTAGTAATCGTGCAGTGAGTAATGCCATCCCTCTTCACAGTCTACAAGGCACAAGTTGGGAATGTGATAGAATGCGCTCCCACTTGGCTGTATGGGTGCAGCTCCAACAACGCTTGAAGTTTGACACCATCCATGTGATAGCAGCCTGCTTGATTGGCACCACATATACCACCGATGCTCAGTAGCAGCAGTGTGTACGAGCTACAACATGCACAGCTGAAATTTGCCTGAGGTTATCAGACAGCACTCTCCAAACCCACGACTATAGTCAGTTCTGCTGCAATGCAATTGTTGAGTTCCAGCGCAACATTGTTATAGAAAATCACCATAGAAATAATGGGCCCTGTGGAAAAAGCTGGATTAGGGGCAGATCACCAAAAAAAATCACTCAAAAGCCTAACAGGATAGCACAGTTTGAATAAGCGTTTAATTCATATTTCATGTTAAAATTTATTTTTATTTCATTATCTTACCTTAAATGCCAAGATGACTCGATGGGGAAGGAGGTTTTGAGGTTGCTCTGTTGTTAATGCAGGGGCTGAGGGTCATCATCATCAGCATTACCACCTTCAGGTGCAGTTGTTGCAGGGTTAGGGTGAAAAATAGTCAATCCGGAAGAGGATGGCTGTAGATCATTGTCTTCTGACTGTATCTTGGGGGTTGGCCTAAGACATCCAGTTTTTGCTGCTTTGCCCTTTACCTTCTTTCATGAAGCTGTTCATAGACCTTATTCCACGAACTGCTATTCTACTGCATTGTAATTGTCCTCCAAGAGCTGCAACTGCTTCTTGATCTCCCTCAGGATAGAAGACAAAACAAGTGGAAATCTCACATGGTGCTGCATCCTGGACTTCAGCTTCTTCAGCTTCAGCTTCCACTTCCCCCTCAGGACAAGTTGTAGATCAGCTGTGGAGAGGTCTTCACAGTGGGACTGAAGCAGCTCTTCAACATCCCCACTCCCCACTTCTTCAAATTGCGTTATAGGCAACAGCAGTTCGTGTTTCAGAAATAGTGTTCCCCTATTTGTCAGTCACGAAGCCAATTGGCTTTGCGAGAACATGTTATAGCAGAACCGACTATACTTCCATCTAGAAGGACAAGGGCAGCAGATGCACCCCCTACAAGTTCCCCTCCAAGCCACTCACCATCCTGACTTGCAAATATCACTTCCTTCAGTGCTGGGTCAAAATCCTAAAATTCCTTCTCTAATGACCTGATGGGTTTACTTCGAGCGCACGGACAGCAGTGGTTCAAGAAGGCAGTTCACTACCACTACCTTCTCGGGGGCAGGTGATAAATGCTGGCCTAAATCCCATGAATGAATAAAAAAGGAAATTTGTCACAATCCAGATTACATGCCCGCAGATGAAGAGTCAACATAACCTCTATGCGAAAATAGAGCTAATGGCAGTGCAAGCATTTCTTACACACGGCCAATGGAAATACTTGTACCCATTGGAAATGGTAATGTATGATGCAGCAATCCCTGCCAAACATAGCACATACAATGGCTTGGAGATTCCATGTCTGACGGAAGTCTTTCTACATAACCACTCCCCTCGGTGATCACAGATATTCCATGTTGTGCACACCATGGATCTAGTGATGAGCAGCCTATGGTGGGCATTCCCATGACCATTTAACAACCAAACATCCAATGGAAAGGTTCAGTCCAACAGCCAACTTTAATGGCATGTGGAAACCAGCAAAATTGCCAGTACAGAATCTATAGGCTGAAAGACCACCTCTGTGCTGTGATTCTGTAAAATTGTAGGAACATAACACTTCAGGTTAGGATTAGACCATTCAGCCCTTCGCACCTGTCCTACCAGTTAAGATCCTGGTTGTGATCTCAACTGCACTGTCCTGCCTGCCCTCAATTCCCTTGTCTCTCAGTAACCTATCTAACTCAGTCTCAAATAGATTTAAAAACAAATTGCTGGAAAAGCTCAGCAGGTCTGGCAGCATCTGTGGAGTGAAGCAGAGTTAATGTTTTGGGTCAAGTGACCCTTCAGTCCCGAGGGAAAGGTCACTTGACCTGAAACGTTAACTCTGATTTCTCTCCACAGATACTGCCAGACCTACTGAGCTTTTCCAGCAATTCCTGTTGACGTTTCTGATTTTATACTATCAACAGTTGTTAAACACCCAACCTGCAGTACTCCCTGCTGAAGAGAATCTTACGTTCTACCAACTCTCAAAACCAATAAAAAGCTCTCTGTCTGTGTCATAAGAGAGACTTCCTTTTCTTGTCAAGAAACATCCCCAAGTTTTACTCTGCCCCGCAAGCTGGAACGCTTTCCTGGTATCCACTTTGTCCAGTCCGTTCTATCAAATGCCCAGAATAAAGACTGTAGCGAGGGCAAACACCAAAAGGGCCAAATTAGAATCACTGTCCAACTAAAAAAAACTGAATAATTCTGTTGCAAACAGAACCAAGGGTTAAGATAAAGCAACCAAACCAACATTCTGAAAGTGTGCATCAGCCTCCAACAAAGATCATTAAATCTGGGTGCATAAGCAAGACACCAATGATTTTCAGAGATTTCTACACATTACAGTTGTGCAGTAATTCATTAAGACATGTTGTTTTCTTGTGTTATTTAGTCTGATTCTTTATCCTTAACGGTTAGGTATAAAGGGATTTTGTGATGAGGGAATGTGTACTTTTAATCAAATATATCCTTCTGTACTACCTCATCAGGATATCATGTCTTAGTCCCGTCACAAGAAGGAGGAGTGGCATCTGATAAACTACTTGGATATTTTGGGACTCTTCTCTTTGGAGAAGAGAAGGTCCAGAAAATCTGAAATATTTAAAATCATGAGGGGTCTGGACAGAGTAAATATTGAGAAACTGTTCCCATTGCTGAAAGGATCAGTAATGGAGGGCTGAGATTTAAATAATTTGTTTCTTAAAAGCAAAATGATGAGGTGTGTATTTTTCCACAGTGAGTGCTTCGCGTCTGGGACGCGCTGTCTGTGTAAGTGGTGGAAGTGGGTTCAGTTCAGGTATCCAACAAGGAACTGTATCTTTCCTTTTTGAAAAGGAGAATTGTGGAGGGCTATGGGGAGAAGGCAGGGAATGGCACTGTGTGAGATGTTTATTGAGATTCAATGCAGGTATGATGGGCTGAATGGCCTCCTGCTGTACTATAACAAACATTTGATTCTGTTCACCTGGCCCCCTATCCCTACCATTAACTACTGCTTTATCAATCTCTGTGATTGATAAATTTGCCTTGAAGAGAAGAACATTGACCTGTCATCTTGGGAAGGCCATTTTAAGTGGCAGAAATAAAACACAACTGAGATATTAGGAAAAGTTAGTGAAATAAAACCCACACAATGGAGAGAGAAAGAATCGCCAAGATGGAAGGGAATAGTGGAAATGGCAAAGGAGAACAGGCTCCTGTGATTGTACCTGGTGGAAATAAAACGTAGCAACAGCTAATAAACGGAGTTCTGAAATGACTGGGTTGTTGTCATAAGTTAACTTGTGGTGAGCAGTCAATTGATCTGTTGTTGGCTGTAAAGAATTGGCATTGGTCCACCAGCCTTTTGTCTCCCCAAATGATGGGAACAAACTGAATGTCTGGGGTGATGTTTGTCATAAAATTTTAATGCCCTACAGTAACTGTATTTAGAAGAAATGCAGTTCAAAAATATTTAGTCATTCTGGTAATGTGCCAAGCAAAATTCATGTTTTTCTCATACTTTGTTTTTTTTTTACTCTGCATTGTTAGTGTTATTTCATCTGAACTTGCAACTCCTCCCTCCTATTCGCTCCAAACCCTTCAGGCTCAGTGTCTCTGAGCAGATGTAATTATTTCGATAGGCATTTAAGTGCATACATCTGAGAAAATATAAATATCATTAACATGATGTTTTATCTGAACTATACTGGAGTTGAGATACCAAGGTGTAGAGCTGGATGAACACAGCAGGCCAAGCAGCATCGGAGGAGCAGGAAGGCTGACGTTTCGGGCCTAGACTCTTCAGAAAATGAGTTGTGCAAGTTCCAAAAAGTCTCTTCAATTTCCATTGGTCCTGATATATAACAATTGCCAAAATCGTACGCAGTACTGATCATGAAGTGACTGAAAAGTATCTGACATTCACCAGCTCAATTTTGAAAAAACAAAGCACAAAGCAAAACTAAGCTGTTTTGTTTCTGCTGTTTTTCCACTGCTATTGCAGCTAACAACTCGTTTTGAAATGTTAGTGAAAACAAATATCAGCTGACTTGTAAGTACCCATCAAAATAATGTCTGTTACAATAGAGAAGATAACACTTTTCTGAAGAAGGGTCCCGACCCAAAACGTCAGCTTTCCTGCTCCTCTGCTGCCTGGCCTGCTGTGTTCCTCCAGCTACACAGTGTTATCTCTGACTCCAGCATCGGCAGTTCTTACTATCTGCTACAACAGGATGTGAATCTAAAGGAGCCACATTCTAACATTGATAACTATTCCAGGGCCTGCAGTGAGACACTGCAATGTTGGTTGTTCAGAAAAGTATCCTGACAATGTAAAGTTTGTATGGAAAAGGAAATTTTAATGTCATAAACAGTTGTATTAATTTTCACATAGATTAAAATCAGGAAAGGATTAGACAGGCTAGAGATCTTTGCTGTGAAATGGAGGGACTTTATTATGGAGAGGTTGAGTAGATTGGGCCTGTATACAATGGAGTTTACAAAACTGAGGTGGCTTTATTGAAACAGATAAGATTCTTAGATGACTGTATCGGCGCCGCCCCATGCTCCCATGAGGAGCTCAAATGGTTCATTAAATTTACTAACACCTTCCACCCCAACCTCAAGTTCACCTGGACCATCTCTGATACCTCTGTCCTTCCTGGACCCCTTTTGTCTCCATCTCTGGTAACAGCCTCGAAACTGACACCTATTTCAAACCCACTGACTCCCACAGCCACCTGGACTACACCTCCTCTCACCCACCTTCCTGCAAGAATGCCATCCCTTAACCCAATTCCTCCGCCTCCACCGCATCTGCACCCAGGATGGAGTGTTCCACACCCGAACATCCCAAATGCCCTCCTACTTCAAGGACTGTAACTTACCACCTCCAGTGATCAAAAATGCCCTCAACTGCATTCCTTGCAGTACCCGCACTGCTGCCCTCACACCCCCTCCCCATAAAAACAAAAACCGAATCCCCCCCCCGGTCCTCGCGTATCACCCCACCAACCTCCGCATCCAGCATATCCTTCTCTGCCACGTACAATCTGACCCCAGAACAAAAGATAGAGATATTGCCCTCCCCTCCCTGTCTGCCTTCTGTAGGGAACACTCACTCCGCAACTCCCTTGTTTGCTCCTCGCTCCCCACTAATCCCATCACACCTGACACCTTTCCCTGCAACAGCAGGAAGTGCTATACTTGCCCCTACACCTCCCCCCTCCCCTCCATCCAAGGCACCAAACAAACCTTCCACATCAGACAGAGGTTCACCTGCACATCCGTCAATTTGGTCTACTGTATCCACTGCTTCTGATGTGGCTTCCTCTACATCAGTGAGACCAGGTGTAGACTCCGAGACCGTTTTGTAGAGCATCTGCACTCTGTACGTGACAAGCGGCAATACCTTCTGGTCGTGAAACACTTTAACTCCCCCTCCCTGGACAACATGTCCATCCTGGGCTGCCTCCAGTGTCACAACAATGCCACTTGTAAACTGGAGGAGCAGCACCTCATTCCGCCTTGGGAGCCTACAACCCAATGGTCTCAATGTGGATTTTGCCAGTT
>NC_063348.1:59472221-59536976 GCF_021869965.1 Rhincodon typus
TCCCAGCTCCCTTCCCCTCCCCCATTTCTGAAGAAGGGTCCTGACCCGAAACGTCAGCTTTCCTGCTCCTCTGATGCTGCCTAGCCTGCTGTGTTCCTCCAGCTCCACACTGTGTTATCTCTGACTCCAGCATCGGCAGTTCTTACTATCCCTGAAGATTCTTTAGAGGAACTCAGCAGCTTTGGCAGCATCTGAAGAGAAAGCGGCGACATTGAGTCCACTAGCCCTTCTGAAGACTAGTTCCTCCAGCAATTTGTTTTTGTTTCAGATTTTTAGTATCCTCAGTTTGGTTTATTATTAAAGTTAATAGGGGACTTGACGAGGTAGACATGGAAAGGTTGCTCCCTTTGTAGGCGCATCTAGGACCGGAGGGCATCATCTCAGAATAAGCGATCACTCCCTTAAGACACAGTTGAGGAGGGGTTACCTCCAAGGGGAGTGAATCTGTGGAGTTCTTTACGTAGGATTATTGAGGCTGGGTCATTAAATATGTTCAAGGCTGAGAGATGGACAGATCCCTGAAACAATAAGGAATCGAGATCCTTGAGAAAAGGCAGGAAAGTGGAGTTGAGGATTATTAAATTAGTCATGATCTCATCAAATGGCAAAGCAGACTTGGGCCATTTAGCCCATGCCTCATGGTAATAAGGGCCTTTGGCATTCTCTGCTCCAGAGAATATGTTGGGTAACCCAATGGAGGTTTTAAAAATTATGAAGGAGATCCTATAGGGTAGATGAAGGGCATATTCTCCCTCATGTAGGGTGTCAATCAGAGTCAAATAAAAATTTTTGTGACTGATAATTTCAGTCAAGATTTTGGATGAACCTGCTTTGTCATAGGGCAGTTAGAATGTAGAACCACATGGGGTTGTTGGTGATCAGCCACCGGCCTTTTGAAGACTTAAGTGAGGTGTGCATGGCATCAAGAATAGGAAGATGCACAATCAGCGTAAAACAAAAGTGAAAGGAAGCAGGTAGATTGGAGTAGACGTGTTTGGAGCACCAAAACTAAGTTAGGCCAAATGGCTTGTTTCTGTCCTTTGTGTCTTTCTTTCATTTGGGTTGTTCAGAGTAGCTACAGAGAAAGTAACTACAGTCAATTGTTTGAAATTTGTGCACTTTTTTAAAATGGTTCAAATGGCTTTGGGTAGAATGTGACTTTTAATTTTTAGTAGCAATGCTAAGAAAAGTGGGCAGTGGCCAGTTGGAGATTTGAGAAAAGTACCTCTGAAAAATTCATTTGATTGGATAATGTGAGCTTTGTGCTCCTGTGAATTTCACGGTTACAAAAATATAGCCTCGGAACTGGGGCTGGGCTGTGTGAATTTAAAATCTCAATTCTGTAAACACTAGCTGGGTAAAGAGCAAGTACATATACATTCAAAATGACATCGGCATTCAGTTTATTTTTGTCCCTTCCATTTTTTTTTAAAAGTAATTTCTTTGTTTAGAAATAAAATTCCTCCTGTTTCCATGAATAGCAATCCAGAAGAATGTAAGGACTTATGTCAGTTTAACGTACTGACTGCATTCACAGGATTGGAATGTATTTCCAAGAGGAGTCAGATTTAAGCATGTTCCTTTAGGAAGTGTGGATGTGTGTTAGCTTGAGCGTATGTTTGAGACATCGCTCTCAAGGTCAGGTGGCAGTTATGAATCAGGTGGGTGCCTAAACACCTGAGATGTCTTAGTCTACGGCATTTCTCAGCTCAGTTCTAGATGGTGGGTTCCAGTGCAGTACTGAGGGATGGCTGCACTGTTGGAGGTGTCTTTTGGGTTAATCCAGGGCCCTTTTTCTTTATTGTGTGCATGGATGGATGGATGCAAGGTTATATGATACCATATCATAAAAGATTTGTAGTGGGAGGTGGAATCATATCTCCAGTGTCCAGGCCAGTACTTATCACATCACAAAAAATTCTTCAATTAAAAGATTATTCTAACATTTTTCATATTGTTGTTTGAGAGAAATTGGCTGCACTATTTAGAGTCATAGTCATATAGCACAGAAACAGCCTTTTGGTCCAATTCATCCATGCTGACCAGGTATCCTAAACTGGATTAGTCCCATTTACCTGTGTTTGGCATATATCCCTCTTAAACCCTTCCTATCCATGTACCTTTCCAAGTGTCTTTTAAATATTGTAATTGTGCCAGCCACCTCCACTTCCTCTGGCAGTTCATTCCACACATGCACCACCCTCTGAAAACTCTGCCCCTCATGTCCCTTTTAAATCTTTCCCCTCTCTCTCCTTAAATCTATACCCTCTCTAGTTTTGGATTCCCCTACCTCAGGAAAAGGACCCTTGCTCTTCACCCAATCCATGCCTGTTATGATTTGATAAACCTCTATAAGGTCACCCCTCAGCCTATGCTCTGGGGTGGGGGGGTGGGTGTTAAACAATAGCCTATCCTATCTTGCCTTGTAACTCAAACCCTCCAATCTCTGCAACATCCTTGAGTCTTTCTCCCATCCTTTGCAGTTTAATAATTTCCTTCGTACAACATGGTGACCAGAATATTACACAGTATTCCAAAAGTTTGAGACATGATTTCCCATGCACAAAACTATGCTGACTATCCCTAATCTCTCAGATCCCATCTCTAAGAATTTCCTCCAACAACTTGCCTGCCACTGACCTCAATCACTGATCTGTAGTTCCCTGGCTTTTCCTTGCAGCCTTCCTTAAATAAAGGCAAACATTAGCCACCCTCCAATCCTTTGGAAACCCACATGTGACTGTAGATGATGTAGATATCTCTGCTAGGGGCCATACAATTTCTTCCCTAGCTTCCCAACATGCCTAGGGTTAGGGTTAGGATTTGGATATTTTATCAAATTACAGTGGTGACTACACTTCAGAAGTAATTTAACTGTCAAGCTGTTTGTTTGTGATGTCCTGAGATATTTGTGAAAGGTGCTTGCATTAATATTTACTCCACAATGATTCACAGTTTTGATGAAATTTAGGCTGTCATGAGCAACATGCTAAGACAGACCAGATTGATGGATGACTGGATATTCTGTAAGCCCCAAATGTTTGAACGAGATTTCTTAGCTGATATGCTCATGGGACGTGAGTGTCACTGGCTGGTCTGGCACTTCGTGAGTGTCCCTAGTTGCCCTTGAAAAGGTGATGATCAACTGGGTTTTTGAACCAATGGAGTCCGTTGGGTGCAGGTTGACCCACAATGCCCTTGGGGAGAGAATCTCAGGAATTTGACCTAGCAACAATGAAGGCATGGTGATACATTTCCAAGTCAAGATTGTGTGCACCTTGGAGGGACCTTGCAGGTGGTGGTGTTCCTATGTGTCTGCAGCCCTTGTCCTTCTAGATAGTACTGGGTCTAGGTTTGAAAGATGTCTCTAAGGACCCTTGGTGAATTTCTTGTAGATGGTACGCATTGGTCAAGGGAGGGAATTTTATGGAGATAGTAGGAACTGCCAATGCTGGAGAATCTGAGACAACAAGGTGTAGAGCTAGATGAACACAGCAGGCTGAGCAAGAAAGCTGACATTTTGGGTCTAGACCCTCTTTCAGAAAAAAATCTGAAGGGTCTAGGCCTGAAACGTCAGCTTTCCTGCTCCTCTGATGCTGCTTGGCCTGCTGTCCAGCTCTACACCTTGTTGTGTCAGGGAATTTTATGGCTGTAGTTCTAATTGAAGGTTTTGGAGTAGATCTGTAGCTTGGGTTGTGGGTGTTGAGGTTGGTTGGCTCGCCGAGCTGTTTTGTTCCTCAGATGTTTCGTTACCGTGCTGGGTAACATCCTCGGTGCAGCCTCTGATGAAGCGTCGGTTTGTTTTCCCGCCTGGTTTTTAAACTCTGGGGTCCGTTGCGATGGATTGCCTCACTTCCGGGTTTCCTCCATAGTGGAATGTATATGGGGTCGAGTTCAATGTGTTTATTAATAGCCTGCTTCGTGGAGTGCCATGCTTCCAGGAATTCTCGTGCTTGTCTCTGCCTAGCCTGTCCCAGGATCTTGATGTTGTCCCAGTCGAAGTCGTGGTTCTCCTTGTCCATGTGGATTGAGATGAGTGAGTATTGGTCGTGTCTTTTTGTAGCCAGTTGGTGTTCATGTACTCTTGTTGTTAGTTTCCTTCCTGTTTGTCCGATGTAGTGTTTCTCGCAGTCTCTGCAGGGGACCTTGTAGGTGACATTGGTCCTGTCCATGGTGGGGAGTGGGTCTTTAGTTTGGGTGAGCACTTGTCGTAGGGTTGATGTGGGTTTGTGTGCCACTCTGATGCCCAGCAGTCGTAGAAGTCTTGTGGTGAGTTCTGACGTGTACCTGATGTAGGGTAGTGTGATGAATGTGTGGGGGCGTGTAGAATTTTTCTGATGCTGTTCCTGTAGGCATCTCCTGACCCAGTTCTTTGGATATCCATTATCCTTGAACACTTGGAAGAGGTATTCCTCCTCCTCTCGGCGTAGTTCCATGTTGCTGCAGTGTGTTGTTGCCCTTTTAAATAGTGTTCGCATGCAGCTTCATTTGTGTGTGCTGGGATGGTTACTGTTGAAGTTCAATACCTGGTCTATGTATGTGGCTTTTCGGTGTACTTTCGTTTGCAGTTCCCCATTTGTCTTGCACTCTACCACGACGTCCAGGAATGGGAGTTTTGTTCTTCTCCTCCTCTCTGGTGAATTTTATTCCAGTGAGGGTGGTGTTTGAGTTTGTGTCTCTCTTCTAATTTGGTCCGTTTAATGATGACAAAGGTGTCGTCTATGTAGCGTATCCACAGTTTTGGTTGGATTTGCAGAAGGGCAGTCCTTTCCAGTCTTTGCATCACTGCTTCTGCTATGAGTCCGAAGATAGGCGATCCCATGGGTGTCCCGTTGATTTGCTCGTATGTTTGGCCGTTGAAGGTGAAGTGGGTGGTCAGGCATAGGTCCAGTAGTTTAAGCGTATTGTCCTTGGAGATGGTTTCACTGGGTTCTTGTTCAAGTAGTGTTGTCATTGTTTCCCTTGCTAGTGGTATGTCTATTGACGTGAATAAGGCGCTGACGTCAAACGATATCATGGCCGCTTTGACCTCTATCTTTGTCTTTGATGGAGTTGAGGAATTTTTGGGCTGAGTGGATGGAGTGGGGTGATTTGTTGACTCTGTGCTCGAGTCGTCTTTGTAGTTCTCTGGCTAATTTGTGCGATGGAGTGCCTGGTAGGGAGACTATGGGTCTGAGGGGGACTTCCGGCTTGTGCACTTTAGGGAGGCCGTAGAATCAGGGTGTGTTGTTTCCTTCGGGTTTCATTCTTAAGAAGTCTGCTTTGTTGATCTGTCCTGTTTGAGTCTTTGTAGCGTGTTTAGGATTTTGTTGCCTAGTTGTGGTGTCGGGTCAGTTTGTACCGGTCGGTAGGTGTTCTCGTCGGCAAGCAGTGCTTGTGCTTTGGAGATGTAGTCCTTTTTATTCATTATCACTGTCGTGTGCCCTTTGACTGCAGGTAGTATAGTGATGTTCTTGTCCTTCTTTAATCTGTCCAGGGCTTGTCTTTCCCGTGTGTTGAGTTCCCTCTTTCCGGTTAGTGTCGGGATTACTGTCCGCCCTCAAACCCAAAGACCATGATCTGATGAAGGGTCTAGGCCCGAAACGTCAGCCTTCCTGCTCTGATGCTGCTTGGCCTGCTGTGTTCATCCAGTTCTACACCTTGTTATCTCAGATTTTCCAGCATCTGCAGTTCCTATTATCTCTGTTCGCTGTACTGAAACAGTTTTTCTTTGGATCTGGGAAAAGAGATGTTGAAGTTCATAGTCATTTCATTATCTCTGGATATACCAAGGTGCTTTATAACGAACAAAGCACCAGTATAATGTAGGAAACAGTAAGGTGAACACACCTCCACAAACAGCAATATGCTAATAAGCAGATAACAACTTGCCTTTTTGATGGTTAAGGGATTAATGTTGGCCAGGATACCAGACAGAACTCTCCCCACTCTCACTATATTCCCCAGAGCTGGGCTTGGCACCTGGATGACCTAAAGGATGAACCCTTTTGGGCAGATGGCCCTCCTCTATCACACTGGAGGGTTCGGTTAAATATTGCTCTTGGGGCCTTTGATTTTCTTCATTTGACAACATTCTGACTTGGGAGGTCAGAAATTCCACCAACTGAGTCACAAATTGACATCTTTCAGGCTGGGTAACCAGAACTGAATTGAATTGAACCCTCCTCCATTAATGTGTGTGTGCACACCACAAGGATCAGTACTGGGTGCATTGCTTTTTCTTTATCACTTATAGAAGTGATTTTGGATGTGAATATAGGAGGTATGGTTAGCAAGTCTGCCGATGATACCAAGATTAGTGTCGTAGAAGATAAGGAAGGTTATCGTGGGTACAACAGGATCTTGATCAGATGGGCCATTGGGCTGAGGAGTGGCAGATGGGGTTTAATTTAGATAACTTGAGGTGTTGCAATTTGGAAAGGCAAATCAGGACAGGACTTATACACTGGATGGTAAGGTCCTGGGAGTGTTGCCAAGCAAAGGGACCTCGGGGTGCCGGTTCGTAGTTCCTTAAAAGTGGAGTTGCAGTTGGACAGGGTTGTGAAGAGAGTGCTTGGTGTGCTTGCTTTCATTGGTCAGTGCATTGAGTATAGGAATTGAGTTTGTCATGTTGCAGTTGTACAAGACATTGGTGACACCACTTTTAGAATATGGTGTATGATTCTGGTCACCCTTCTATAGGAAAGATGTTAAACTTGAGATGGTGCAGAAAAGATTTTCAAGGATGTTGCCAGGGTTGGAGCTATAGCGAGAGGCTGAATAGGCTGGGGCTCTTTTCCCTAGAGCATTGGAGTCTGAGGGGTGAACTTGTAGAGGTTTATAAAATCATAAAGGGCATAGATATGGTGAATATCCAAGGTCTTTTTCTCAGGGCAGAGGAGCCCAAAACTAAAGGGCATAGTTTAAGGTGAGAGAGGAATGATTTTAAAAAGGACCTGAGGGCTAACTCTTTTTTTCACACAGGCTGGTGTGTTTATGAAATTGAACTGCCAGAGGAAGTGGTGGTGGCTCATACAATTATAGCATTTAAAAGGCATTTGGCTGGGTATATGAATAGGAAGGGTTTCGAGGGGGATGGGCCTAATGCTGGCAAATGGGACTAGGTCAGATTGAGATGTCTGGTTGGTGCAGATGAGTTGGACCAAAGAGTCTGTATCCATGCTGTACGACTCTAGGTAATTGCATAGCATTGTTGTTGGAAAAGTCAATGAGGAGCTCTAGATGGCTCCTGTTGTCTGTGACGCTCCCACTGGATGAATGTAGCACATGAAAGAACCCAAAGAGCATTACAGATGAATAAGATGGAGGAAACAAAATGGATCATTCTCTGTTTTATGCTGGTTCGGTGTTAACGCTGTACCCGCTTTGGCGATGTACCAAATCACAGCCAATGGCATTATTCTATTTTGGTTTTCTCTTGTTTTGAAGTACTTTTCTGAGCTGTAGTGCAATTGTTAAATCATTAGCTGTCTGCCAATTATCCAACCATTGGCTAAATTTGGATGAAAAGATGATGAGTTGCCAAACAGGCAATTGAGGCTAGTCTAGTTTGGGAACATGGTCAGCATGAACTAGTTGGACTGAAGGGTCTTTTTTTCCTGCTGTGTGACTCTGACTGGTGTACCAGCCTAACTTACTGAAGCTAGCAGTTTAATGTTAGTGATACATGTATGAGGTTTCTGCTTTGGGAGCTAGTCCTTTTTTAAGTAGCCTCCTGATTTTAGGATAAAGGGATATGATATTTGACCCCCATCTCGGATAGAAGCTACTGGGGGTCGTCACTACCTTATTTCAACGTGCATGATATCACTAGCCATTTGAATTTAGTGCTTTTACTTCTGTCATCCTCCTGTAATCTTTCTTTTAAGTTCTTTTACCTTTTTTAATCCCCAAGATTTTTTTTAAAAAGTACACGTTTACACCAGATTCATTAAGCTAAGTTTGAGTTTGTGAATTTATAGTGATTTTTTTCTTTTTGAAAATGTGAAGTCCAATTACATTATTGATTTTTAAATAATTTAAATGTTGGCCAATCTTCTCTTAACTTTCTCTACATCATCTTGTGAAAATTGTTATTCTAGGAATGAGCATTTCATTTAAACATCTGGGGAGAGACAGATCACACTGCCTTGCCATAACACCTGGAAATGGAAGGGAGTGTGAGGAATGAGAGAACCCAAGAGACAGGCCCCAGCAGAACTACTGATAGATGACAAATCCTGAAGTTAGATAAGATAAAAGATGTTCATGAATTGGGGCCACTATTATCCCTTTGAAAAAGCCTCATGTTTTGCTCGTTTTTAAGTAACGAGGGTTTTGAGTTTGCAAAATCTGGTGCCCACTGTCTCCCATAAGCTCTTCAGATAATTGCAGTTAGATCTTACTCCTGCTATGGAAAATCTCTAAGGCACTTTGGGATTATTTTTCCTACGATACAAAGGGCACTGTGCAAGTATTGGCAGTTGTAACCTCCATGTTGTCAGCCAAGCCAGGTTCTCAGTATGGCAGTAATATAAAAGAGAAATGCTGGGGATCTGAACTAAACAGCAGTTCAATGGACTTCAAATGTTCACTGTTTCTGTCTCCACAGATTCTACCTGACCTGCTGAGTTTCTCCAGCACTGTTTTGTTCTCTCCATAACAATGCCTTGCAGAAATAGTGGAATGTATCTTGACCCCAAACACCAGTCTTTGCTTTAAGCCAGCATTTTCAGACGACTAGTCTAACTGCTTCAATATCTGACAAAAGTGTAAAGTTATCGAGTACACGTTTTGAATGATGCAAAGTCAACTGCATCATCTGATCCACGTGACAACTTGCTTAAACCCCAAGCAACTGCAAAGTTTTTAAGTTCTTTTATATCCCCATCATCAGCCAACCACAAGGTAACAGGCACAACCAGTATCAATTCTTTTAAGGTGAATTTGGTTTGACACCTTGGAATGCTCAATTTTAACAGCCCTCACTTTTACTGGAATAAAGATTGGTCTTGTAGCAATTGCTGGGTCTAAAGGGTTTTTTCATTTGAAAGTTGTTTGACACAGAATTTGGAAATAATAGTGAGGGTCAAATTGGTCTGGATCAGCAGCACATGTTTTATTTCCTTGGCACAGCAGAAAACCAGCTGATTTGATCATTCTTGTCTTCTATTGACTTAAAATATTGCCAAGAGATTTAATTTCAAACCAAGTAATAGTGGCAATGCAATTTAGAAATGAGTCTCCAAAGACTGCCTTTGTGAATGTTGGCAGCAAGATCAAGATCTGATGGGGAAAAACTAGCTGTCGGTTTTGTTACAATACCATTTCACACTATTGGTATGGCCTACCTTCACCCCCAAGATTATCTTAAGTGATGTATTATTGGCACTGCATTTAATGCAATGGTTTATGCAGGCAGAGAAGTGATATGATGCATGAATGCCAGATGGAGTCAACCTACATTAGAATGAGAAAGAAATACCAAATTACACAGTGATATGAAGTAATGGTTTGGAAAGGGGTAACAGTGTGGAGCTGGAGGAGCACAGCAGGCCAGACAGCATCAGAGGAGCAGGAAAGTTGACATTTCAGGTCGAGACTTTTCAGAAATCATTTTCTGAAGAAGTGTCCTGACCCGCAACACCAACTTTCCTGCTCCTCTGATGCTGTGTACCTCCAGCTCCACACTTATCTCTGACTCCAGCATCAGCAGTTCTTGCTATCTCCTTGGAAAGAGGTAATGTTGCATTAGCCCCAAATTTTGACATGTTGCCTTACATCTTCAGCCCTTTCATTGATTGCAGTTCATTTTGATCACAGTCCTAGCCCGACGGCACATGTAAATCAGAAAATTCTAGCACGCTTGAACTGTCTGTTCCGCTACAATTTCTTGATTTTTTTTTTAAACTTTAGTCTTACTGTAAGCAAGCTAGCTTTTCTAATGCAAAGTGGGTGAAGTAGATTGCAGCAGATTTAGTGTCACGCTGTAGTTGTTGTTGAAAACGAATGACTTGAAGCGGCCACGCTGAAACTGGATCCTGTATGAGAGGTAATTTTAACCAAACCACCTGTTCGGAAGCAACAGTATCAGGGCATTTGTTTGTATTTGCCATTGAGTTCAATGGAAAGTAACATCATTGTCAGAAATAATTGATGCAGCCCAGCAAAGGACAAATCAGCGGAAAAATGGAAGATGAATGTCATAAAGATTAATATCTTTACATACATTGTAATGAACATTGCTCTTTGTTCAGACTCTAACACCCAGTAGAGGATTTTGACCCTTCAGCTTTAGAGCAAAATGAGAGCTAATAAAATATAAACTCTGGATGTGGCTCCAATATTGATCATTTGAGTTCATCAATCAATTTTGAAGAATATTTCACATTTGTGACCAGAGGCTAAATTTATTGCAGGCACAGTGTGTCTTTCAGTGCTTTGTTACACATTTGAAAAAAAGTGTGGAAAGTATTTTCTCAACCTTTTTTTTTGTTGTGCAGCATCTGTTTTATGAACAAGTGTACAAGTTGACTGTTGTCATAATAGTCCCACAAATCATGAAAGAACACGTTATTTGGGTCTGAGAACAGTAATTCTGAGGAATGATATAAGCACCATCCACTGTAATGTCATATGGACCTGAAGGCAAAGCAGCTTTAGACAGTGAGACCCAGCATGTGGTCCTCTTCAAAGTTTCTATATGTTGCATCAAGATGGTAGACATGTACAAAAACAAAGCTGCTGGAAAAGCTCAGCAGGTCTGGCAGCATCTGTGAAGGAGAAAACAGTTAACGTTTCGGGTCCGGTGACCCTTCCTCAACTCCCATCTAACTAGACGTGTAGACATGTCTAGGTAGACATGTAACTAGCTGGAATCATGCAAACTACTATATGTTGAGTACGAGAGGGTTTTCTAGTTAGACTAGAACTTGGCTTTCCTCTGTCACACTGGACCAATTAAGTCCTCTGGTTTCCTAGAAGTAAACAGTAATAGCAGCAATGGTCGTGAGCAGGAGCTCAATACATTATAGTGAGTGCCGGGTGAGCCTGTACCTGTGCACCAGACTGAGTAAGCTGCTTGTTCTTTTGTGATGTTGGTTGAAGATCTATAAAGCTTAGTGAATCTCCTAAATTCCCACAGACTTTCTGTTGCCAAGAATTTCTTAGGCAAATCGACACAGCAACATCTATAGGCTGTTTATCATCCTTGCTTGGAAATCTAGTTCTGAAGAAGGGTCACTAGACTTGAAATGTTACCTCGCTGAATGAATGTTTTTAAGGCAAGGCTAGATAAATTTTTGAACAGTAAAGGAATTAAGGGTTATGGTGAGTGGGCGGGTAAGTGGAGCTGAGTCTCAAAGATCAGCCATGATCTTATTAAATGGCGGGGCAGGCTCGAGGGGCCAGATGGCCTACTCCTAGTTCTTATGTTCTTATAACGTTAACTCTGTTCTCTGTACACATGCTGCCAAACCTGCTGAGTTTCTCCAGTAATCTTTTGTTTTTGGTTCTGACTTCTGAGCATCTGCAGTTCTTTAGATTTTGTCTTTCAGGAATCTCCCCACCCCTGTGCCCCGAGTTGCTGGGTGAAAAACATTGGAGCTTTCTTCCTTAACTGCATTTTATCACCCGATATACAGCAGTACAAGAACTAGTCACCACCGTTTCATCAAGGCTTAGGTGTTAAATGTCAGCCTTCTATCATCCCAAGAATGAATTTTTAAAGAAAAAGACACCATAATTTCCATGCTTTTCTTTGACTGATTCCTGGGATCTTTTGCTATCCATTTGAAATGAGGAAAATGGCCCATTAAACAAACAGTATGTTCAACAGCACACCTCATATTCTCAGTGCAGTGAATGTCAGGTTCGTCTTGGAGCTCGAATCCTGGCCTGGGACTTGAATCTACAACCTGATTGAGGGGAAAAGTGCCAAAATGTTTGAACTGGACACTTTCAAATAAAGTATTTTTACTATTGTTTAAATAAAAACACTTCCAGTTAGTTTGATATTTTCCAGGAATAAAAGTTTTGAGCAGTTATTTATAAATATCATTTTTTATTCTTTCATGTAATTCAGTCTGTCTGAATATTATATGGTGGAATATTTAGTTACTTGGAGCT
The DNA here is from genome assembly GCF_021869965.1 of Rhincodon typus. Classification (NCBI taxonomy): domain Eukaryota; kingdom Metazoa; phylum Chordata; class Chondrichthyes; order Orectolobiformes; family Rhincodontidae; genus Rhincodon; species Rhincodon typus. Next base: position 59,484,327 of record NC_063348.1, read on the forward strand.
ATAACTTCCCGAAGAGCTGGTCAGGCCAACACTTTATTTTAACAACGTTCTAATTGTTGCACACTGCTTTGTCTGTAGTGTTTTTTTGTGTTTTTATTTTGTCACCCCTTTCATCCATGCTGTCTCCCTGCCCCTATATTCCCATTCTTTCTGGTCAGTTAGCTACAGAAAATCTGTTTATTTTTCATTTTCTTCATCACTCCAGCTGGTTTTCTCAAGTGACTGAAATAGCCTGCAGGAAGTTGGTGATGATTCGTTATAATGAGATCCAAGCTTTTGTGGCAATCTGCATGTCTCATTTAGATTATATTTTTAATGTGTTCATTGGTTATTACAGCGAAGTTTCCTATGGGATTTGTTGCAACCCTTATTTAAGGCATAGTAAAATGTTTTAATCACTTGAGCTGAAGTTTTATTATTTCATGAATGGCCCTAAGCTTTATTGTAGTGACTGCAGATACTCTCCAAAGGTCATGGATATGTAAATGTTCTCAGGGAAGGGTTCATCATGATTTTTTTTTGAGATGAGTCTTTGTATAGAACAGTCAGAAGTTCATCCTGTTCTCAGTTCAAAATATCTTCCCACAAAATAAATGAAGGCTAAAGGTCATGTAAATCTTCTGATCTTCAAGTGCAAGAGACTAATGACGCCCGACTGGTTGACGTCCTCAAAAGCTTTGCTGAACTCCTGTTCAGAAAACATTTGTTGTGATGATTGTGTGTTGAGGGTCACCTTGGCATGGTAAGTGTGGGAGAAGGGAGAGATGATGGTGTTTCTTTCAAATGTTGTTTACAAACATTATTGCCAATTTGGTGTGCTCATGTCACTGCTTGTGCACGTTATCTGTCAGAATTTCTGTTTTTGCACAAACTAGCCCCTGAGCAAGTGAAGTTTTCAGATCTGAGATGAATGAGTGCATATTAATACTCTGGTAACCTAACAATGGATTTTAATGAACTAAATCTGCATTTGTGCACATTAAGAGAAATTGATTACTACCTACATTTTATAGTTGAGCGCATAAAGGATTTTTGAGTAATATTTGCACTTTTTCCTTTAATCCATAATTCCAAAGGAATAGATTGTTCAAACCGTGCTCCATTCAGTGAGATCATGACTGATCTCCTGCCCAGAAAGCTCACTGTTAGCTGATGCTTTGGAACTTCCCCTCTCAATTTTTATATAGTGGCCTCGACCTTTATCATCCATTTGCCCATAGTGACGATCTGAAAAATGGCCTTGAGGGAACAGACTGTCTTGGCATTTAAAGACTCCAACTCCATGCTCCAGACTCAAAACACATGTCAACAAGTCCCAGTTCATTGCTTCACCTCTGGAGGCATCTTGGATTTAAATGGAATGTGTATAATAGCTGCCAGAGAGTTGTTGTATACAAAGTCCCTCTCTGCTGAGTTAGAGGTCACCAGCCAGTACACACTGTGCCACTGAATTCCTGAAACATCCTTTTTAAATGTAAAAATGTACATTGTTATTTCTAGTTTCATTTCATCAGCCTTTGCACATACATTACGTAATCTAAAAATGTGCAGGCCTTGATCTTGTACCGACTTGGTTCCTGACAAGGTGAGACCCACAACAGGGATGCAGTGACCAAGTGAAGTCCTCTAACTGTCAGTACTTGACTTTGGTCATCTTCAATTGCTTTGTTTTCTTCAGTTTCAAGCTTATCCAACGAGCTGTCTAGCAGTTAGGATGGAAGCAATCAGGATCCAGTACATCTCCACATTCATAGACCAATAGGTCAGCCACAACAGCTCCCACTTTAGAATGGTCATTGATTATTTTACGCTGACTGCCATATTCTCTATCAGATTTGTTACAGCTCAGATAGAGACCATTTGGCCCATTGTGCCTGCACCTGCTCTTCAAATTCGTGTCACTACCTTGTGCTGATTCCGTTTTCTCTATACCCTTGTATGCTATTTACATCCAGATAAGCATTCAATGCGCTTACAAATTCCTCCATTCAACCTGTTGCCACTGCGTTTTCCAAGCAGTGCATTCCACACAATATATATTCAGTTTGGAAAACCCTTTCCCTCACTTCACGCTTGCTACTTTTGCATAAAACTTTAAATCTGTGCCATCAGCAGTTCCTACTATCTTTAAATCTGTGCCGCCTTGTTATTCCTTTTGAGTGGGAATAGTTTGTCCCTATCTACTCTATCACTCTAGTCATGACTTTGACTTTGAAAACCCCTATCCAATCTCCTCCGTCTTATGCCCGAGGGGAATATCCCAACTTCTTCAATCAACCTCTTAACTGAAGCTTTTTGTTCCTGGAACCATTTCTGGAAACTGTTTCTGCACTTTTCTCCAATGTGTTCACATCTTTCCTATAATTGCCCATACTGTACACTGTTCTCTAGTTGAGGTCTAACCAGTGTTGATACTCTACTGGAGCAGTGGGGTGCATGCACCCATCTGTACTTCACATCTGAAAATGGGATATATGGCTATTGGGAAGAAGTGGAGGTGATACCAGGATAAGATCAGCTGTGATGATGTTAAATGGTGCCAGAGCACCCGAAGGAAACCCATGCAGACATTGGGGGAGGGGAGGGTGTGGTATGGTATGGAAAGAATGTGCAAACTTGTCACAGTCACCCGAGGCTGGAACCAAACCCGGGTCCCTGGTGCTGAGAGATAGCAGCACTAACCAATGATCTACCATGCCACCCCTGTGAAATTTCACTATCTGGTGTAGGTTCAAATCTTATGTCCCCAAATTACTGACTGGATTCTGCATTACTAGCCCAATGATGTTACCACTATGCCATGCAAAACTTGTTCTCTTCTTAAATATTTCCCCACCCTAGTACATTATTCTAAATCACTGATGTATCCTTACATAATGCAAAGCCTCATCATTTCTCCCGTTCTAATGCTCCAGCTACAGACTGAGTATCTGTCTAGGCGCTTACGCTGATGCTAATGTCTTTCTTAAATATTTTTCTCCTCTTCCAGCTGATTAGTATCTCTCAACATAATCATCTTGAAATTTAAGTCTATCTCTCAGGTCTTATTTCTATTACCCGATCTCTCTGGGTTCAGCTTGATGGATCAGTGGCTTCACGTACTGATAATAGGCCCCCTTTCCCTGGAACTCTTCTGAGCAAATGAGCAGCGTCAATATAAGGTTCAGAATATTTCTTCAAAGCCTTCAAAATCTCTGCAGTCTGGATTTTCTGCTCCTCCGTGAGGTTGGGGCTACACTACAGCTTGTACCACTTTCTCCAGCTACTGTAGTATATCACTGAGTCTACAGTGCTCTAAATTTCTCTTTTAATGTAACTGTAGCAATTTCATCGTTCTGCCACTGAGTTGGTGAGAGGAGAGATCAATTCCAGTTCACATCAGCAGGGAGTGAGAATGCATTATTATTTTGACATCATCAATAATTCCAAGTCGTAAACTTTTTAAAAACATCCCCTTACTGTTTCTTTCAGTAGCTGCCTCTCCTGCGGCTGAAGATGCGCACGTTTTCAGCTGTGCAATGTTCTCTCAAAGCTGTGTGCACATAGCTGCTGAGTGTCTGTGTGATTAGTGTGTTATTACCCTTTGCAACATTGTGCCTGATTCTAGATGTTGCTGCTGTGCCCATACCTTGGAGATCCACACAGAAGGAAAATAATCAGCAGGAACACTGTCCCTGATGCCACGTTTGAAGTGATATGTGCCACAGTCTGCCCACAGGTCCTCCCAGAAAGGAAAAAAACTGTAAAACTTACAAATGGCACATACTGATCTGACTCTCTTCCATACCTCCACATGGAGCTCCTGCACAATTAGGGAAGACACGGTGGCTCAGTGGTTAGCACTGCTGCCTTACAGCACCAGGGACCTGGGTTTGATTCCACCCTTAGGCAATTGTCTGAAGTTTGCACATTCTCCCCGTGTCTGTGTGGGTTTCCTCCGGGTGCCCCAGTTTCATCCCATGGTCCAAAGATGTGCAGGCTAGGTGGATTGGCTGTGCTAAATTGCCCGTAGTGTCCAGGGATATGTAGATTAGGTGGGTTATTGGGGGATGGGTCTGAGGGTCAGTGTGGACTTGTTGGGCCAAAGGGTCTGTTTCCACACTGTAAGGATTCTATAATCTGAGTCCTTTTATTTCCAAGGGTTAATGTTTTATTATCACTCTTCCCTTTGGACTTCCAGGTGAAACAGATCACATGGCAATGGCAAACCAGCCAGTAAATTACAATAGCATTTCTCCCAACAATTTTGGTCCTGTTCTCTAGAAGCCTCTTGTCCAAACCCCTTTGCCTTTCTTTGTTTGATGTGATAGGTGTAAATGATGCTTTTCAGTTGCTCGTAACTCCTTTGTGTCTTGTTTTATTTGTGCAGTGCCTTGGGATGTTCTCCATACTAAGGGCGTAGATAAATGTTATTTTGTAATTATTTTAATCATTGAGCTAATGTGTATTTATAATTGGGTTTGTTGTAGAGATATTCAAGTATTCACTTCCTCCAGTTGTAGGGCCTTGTGTTTTCATGAGCCCTAATGGATAGTGCATTAAATTACCTCTTAGCAATGTCATAGCAGTTGCAGTTGTGATTCTTGCTCTATGCACACAGATGTGGATTGTGCCATGTTCTGGAAAGTGGAACTAGAATAGTTAGGTACTTGTTCTATGCTGTAGATCTGCGTGATTCCATAAATGTCACTACGCATTGCATGTGAGCCCTTAAAGTTTGATTCAAATCATAGAAATATACGTCAGCTTCTTTGTGTAGACGGATAGATTTCAGGAAATGTTGTATAATTAACCAAAATCTATACCTTCTCCTTCAGCTCCTCTATAAAGAATGGGCTAGTTATGGAATATTTTACAAATTCCAGCCACTTGATCTCATTAGGTAAGGAACACGTGGTTAATTCATTGACTAACTTGCAAAAATGATTTTCCTTTTATTGTGAAAACTTTTCCTTCTCCTGGCACAATCCTAATGTGAGAGTATAAATAATGCATTTATAATGATGCCATGCAGAAGTGAGAGCTTTCCAGTCAAGATGATTTATTTGTCTAAATTTTTGTCTTTCATAAGCATTCAAGTTGAAATGAGTTTGATTTTTGTTGTAAAACTTGACTGTTTTATTGCATTGTCAATTAGTACATTGGTTTTAAAAATTTTTGTAAAGTACGCTTGAGATCAATCCATTTTGGAAAATACATTTTTCTCTTCCTGCCTTTTTTGGAAGTGTTCGATTTCAATAGGATGCCACCTGTAAAGGAACACTCCAAGTGTAGGGAGATGAGCTTATAAAAAGTCATTAGAAAGTTTTATAATTCATTCATTCCTACATTACCTTTAGGAGCAGTAATGCTCAGCTGAGGATTCGGGTGTACGAATGCTAATCAAACAATCTACAATTGCCCCTTCATCACTCCCCCCACCCACCCCCCAATCCTGACTCTCTCATACCCTTGCTACCCCCAATCCCCTCATGCCTGTCAGTCAAAACTAATGGTTAAAGGAGACAGTAGGATAGGCTAACATTCCTGATTTTTGCCTCCATTTCCTTATTTCATAATTGTTACTGCTTCTCCACAAATAGTTTCTGTCAGCTGCCATTAAATTACTAATGCCTACATTAGCCTTCCACCCCTATTCTCATTGTCCCCTTCCCTCCCACCCCAAGGAGCTATGAAGAGGCAGTGAACTCCATAATTTGAGACTGTGTTCTGCCCTTGGCCTTCTGTTATCTGTTGTGAAAGTAAACTGCACTCCGTGTGGTTTCCTCAGTGCTGTATGGAGTGCTGGAATCAATTTAATGAGCCTGTATGCTGAAGGTTGAGTTCAGATTTAGCGTTTGAATGTCGAGTATGGGAAAGTGAAAATGACATGCAAGAAGTCACCAGGGTGATTCTTTCTGGACCACTAGAAAAACTTGTGTTTTTAAGCTATTGCAGCAGCTAAAATCTGTTTTAAATGTAAATGGTTAAAGCAAAATAACCCAGTTTCACAACTACTTGAAGATGAAGCTGTGCAAATTTCAACATCCGAATCATCTCGACAGGAACAAGATGAGGCCAATCAGCCCCTCAAACCTGTTTCACCACTCACTTGAATAGTGGAGGATCTGTATCTCCTTGGCCTACCTTGGTTCTGTGACCCTAAATTTGGTCAGACAATAATTAATTAATCTAGCCTCGCAGCTCGAGTCAGAAGATCTTGCTGACCTCAGACAACTTGGCTTTATCTTTTAAATGAGGTCACTGGAAGAAGTCAGAACAAGAGAACATTTCTGTCGTCATCCATTCCTTTGATCATCTTCAAAGCCCTTGATTAGATTCTCTGTAATCGCAACGTTCATTCCAAATTTATTCAACCTGCCCTTGTCATTTAACCCTAGCATCGCTCTGCACCTCCGTGTCCTAGGGTAATGATTTCTTGCTGAGATTTGGTGCCTGATCGTGGTTACAGTAACTTCCTAATATGCATTTTATTTTGTTAATTACTTGCTGTATCTATATGTTTAAGTTGTGATCTCCCAGAGCTTACTGTAAAACCTCATGCCATTAAAGGATTGATCAGCAATATCTGAATTGTGCCAAAGTTTAAACTTGTTCCCCTGGAGTGAATTTTCTTTGAAGGACTTTTGAAGCTCATCTTCGCTAGCCTGCATATTCCTATTAAATGTCTAAATTCTGAAGATAGCTATCTTCCATTACAAGAATACACTGGTTAGTCCTCTCTCGTTTTTGCTATTGAATGGGCAATCGTTCCAGTTGGGAGTCACAGATTGCCTTGCCTTTGGATGGCTGTCATTATTTCTCAATTGGTTCCGGTGAGAAGATGTCTCTTAGTGATAGATCCTTGGATAGAGTCTGTGTGTGGTCAGATGGTGTGAAGAAGCCTAATTGGTGAGTCACGGATGTTGAGGGCCTCAAACTTTTTCGCACTGAGCTTTCGAAAGGCTATAGCGAGGAAATTCCAATACAACGAACGGAGAAGAGAGCGTGTTGTTCAATAGGCATTTTAAAAAAGAAACACAGCTTGCATTTGAGGATGGAATCTTGATTCCGTTTACATTAATGATGTTCGTTTGGAAACAACTAAGATTTTCAAATGGGCGGATGATCTTTTTCAGGAAGTACTTTGGTGAGAAAATTGCCTTCTATTTTGCCTGGCTCGGAGTTTACACACAATTACTGATTCCAGCATCCACTGTTGGGGTCATCGTCTTCCTGTACGGCTGCGCAACTGTTGATGACAACATTCCCAGGTAAAGTTACAGCAAATTATTTGTTACTGTACATGACTGTTGGTTTATTATTTTTTAAACTGGATACTTCACTCCAAACTTCAATTTATTTTTGTTCGAAAGCACCCTGTTAAACTTCTTCCTGAAGAGCTGTCATAATAAAACAAGGAAACTATATCCTGATCCTTCCTTGTGACATCAAACACGCTGAGCCCATTCAATGTGTTAGCAAACCTCAAGATCTGACTCTTTTTGGGCATGTTTGTAATGTGTCACTTTGTAAATAAAAATTGATAAATGTAAAAGATTCATTTCCAGTTCTCTTCTGGCTCTCTGAAACAGTACTTCGTCCTTGCACAGAACACAGCTTGAGCTCTGTGACTGTGAAGGTAAAGTCACCATGGCCCCAGATGACCATAGGGCTGCTCTCCCTTTAGGAAAAGACAACTGGTGGTGGTTTAATCCAAATGGATCACCATGCCTCGGGTGAGGGGACAGGGTGAAAAGGACGGTCCTTCATGTTAACCTAAGCCAGTGAGGGAATTGAACCCATGCTGTTGGCATCACTGCATGGCAAACCAGCCACCTGAGCTGAATGGTGTAGTTCTATTTTTGTCCTGTTTCTTTAGATTTCATACAATACCACCTTTAAATCCTGGAATAGATTTTAAAATGAGGGCATTTCTGGGGGGATAAAAAGCAGGAGTTGGAAAGCAGTTCAGTCAGGTATAGTTTTTCTCAAGTCCATAGTAAGTTTGAAACAAGCTTTAAAAAGCAAATTCTTTTAAGTGCGTTCTTTTAAAAATGTGAATTTCTTTTGTGGAGTTGAGATGTGACAGTTAATTAACACGGCAAGTTGAGTCTTTGCCAGGCCTGGGTATTGAGAAGTTTCCTGTTGACTATCAGCTTCATGTTTGCAAAAATCTGAGGGTGTTTTAACCCAGTTTCTACACAGCACAGATCTACAGCAGAAAACAATCCTCTATGTGGCATAAGTAACCATAAATGACCAAGTTGTTTCAGACAAACCACAGGAACACTTTTAAAAGTCAGATTGATTAACTGTTTGAAAAGCAGTATAGGAACTTCAAACCCACAATGTGGTACCTGACCTGAGATCCTTGAAGGTGCATTTTTTTAAAAAATGTTTTATTCACTGGTATTGTTATCATGAACCCAGAACAAGGATTCACCAAAGACTTCGTAATTGATTTTTGAAAAAAAAATCAAAATATTTAATGTTTGACTTAAAGTTTCATTTTGAATAGTTTTTTCGTATCTAGAATGTAGACGCTTTTCATCTATAACTTGGGAATATTTGTCCAGTTTATTAATTAATTTCATTTTCTAGATGTGTTAAGATTTCTGCTTGTCTGATTCTTTATCCATTGTACATTCATTGTTTCAACATGTTACCATGTGTCAATATTCTCCTTCAGTGCTTGATCAATAACACCACATGATGTGATTACCTCCTCGCGCAATGATGTTTTTAGACGGTGTAACATTTTAATTCCATGTGGGTACAAGCAATAAAAGATCAATAATGTGAAAAATTTGAGAGCCACTGACATTGAAATGCCCCAAGCTGGTTCTCATTCGCTTGAAATAATTTGAAATTTTCTTTTAAGCTGCATTCTACTAATCCCTAATGATGTAGGGGAAGAAAGTCAATTGCATAGAGTTGTTCAGTGTTAGATCGTTTTAGTTAAATCTTTATTCTTCCCTACAAGGAATCTTCTAACTGGAAATACTAATGATGAGGTTACAACTGAATTGAATTAGCTTTATTGTCCCACATACTCCAATGAGTACGGTGAAAAAAGTTTACAGTAGCCACATTACAGCACCATCTTAGTTAAAAAGATACCTAGGTGCAGATACTTAAGATCAATTTCTTAGGAAACAAAAAAAAGGACAGTGAAGAAATAAATAGTCCAGCATTGTCGGTCCATAGGAATAAATCAGAAAAATAAAAAATTTTTTAAATTCAGGCTGGTACTGAAGTGGCTGCCCAGCAGGAATGTGATGGTAGTTCTTTGAAGTTAGTGGGCGTCGATACCAGCCGCACAGCTAGTGGAACTCAGCCCACAGTGAAGCCCCAGGCCAGTCACCATAGTCAGGTCACTTTAAAATGGGATATGGCATCCAATTATTGTACCCTGATATTAGGAGAAGTGATGGCCTAGTGATATTATCACTGGACTGTTAACCCAGAGACCCAGATAATATTCTGGGTACCTGGGTTCAAATCCCACCACAGCAAATGGTAGAATTTGAATTCAATAAATGCCTGGAATTAAGAGTCTAATTATCACTCTGAATTATTGTCAAGTGTCAGAAAACCCATCTGGGTCACTCTTACCCTTTTTAGGGAAGGAAACTATTTCCTGTTCATTTGTGGGATGTGGGCGTCGCTGGCTGGGTCAGCATTTCTTGCCCGTCCCTAGTTGCGCTTGAGAAGGTGGTGGTGAGCTGCCGCCTTGAACCACTGCAGTCCTCCTGCTGTGGGTGGACCCACAATGCCCTTGGGGAGGGAATTCCAGGATTTTGACCCAGCAACAGTGAAGGAACGGTGATTATATTTCCAAGTCAGGATGGTCAGTGGCTTGGAGGGGAACTTGTAGGAGGTGGTGTTCCCATGTATCTGCTGCCCTTGCCCTTCTAGATGGAAGTGGTTGTTGGTTTGGAAGGAGGATCCTCTTGTCCGAGGATCTTTGGTGAATTTCTGCAGTGCATCTTGTAGATGCTACGCACTGCTGCTACTGAGCGTCGGTGGTGGAGGGAGTGGATGCTTATTGATGTGGTACCAATCAAGCAGGCTGCTTTGTCCCAGATAGCTGCTTGTGTTGTTGGAACTGCACTCATCCAGGCAAATGGGGAGTATTCCACTACACTCCTGATTTCTACCTTTGTAGATGGTGGACAGGCTTTGAGGAGTCAGGAGGTATTCCTAGCTTCTGGCCTGCTCTTGTAGCCTCTGTTTATGTGGTGAGTCCAGTTGAGTTTCTGGTCAATGATAACACCCTTACCTGGTCTGGCCTACGTGTGACTCCAGACCCACAGCAATGTGGTTGTCTCTTAACTGCCCTCTGGGCAATTAGGGATGGGCAGTAAATGCTGCCTGGCCAGTGATGCCCTAATCCTGTGAATGCATAAAAAAAATTCAGGGACCAAATTGGTTCAAGTGAGCATCATGCAGGATCCTCTACTACAGCAACAAAAGAACAGTGAACTCTTCCCTGTAGAAGGGTCACTAAATTTGAAACGTTAACTGTTTCTCTCTCCACAGATGCTGCCAGACCTGCCAAGTTTCTCCAGCAGTTCTTGTTTCAGGTCTTCAGCAACTGCTGTTGTGTTTTTTTTTGGTTTAACTTAGCGTCCTCTCAGTGCAGGGTTGGTGTACTTCCCCCAGCCCTACAAACCTAGCGTGGACTGTTGTAGTTACTTTTCCTCTGTAGACTGTAACTGCTATACACAGGCACGCACACCCCACCCGCAACAATCTGTCACCTTTATTGTCCTGACTAATACTAGAGCCACCGGGACCAACGGGCTGCATCTGGGGAGTTCGCAGTTCATGTGACAGAAATTTCAACTGAATCCAGTTCTGAGAGCTGTTGGTGGTCACCCTGGTACCTTGTACCAGCCAATCACCCAATGTTGGGCTCTGGTTTATCAAATCCACCTCCCCTGGATTGTTACCGTGAGTAGATCCAGCAATCTTTACCTAGATCACATCCACTGGATCGTTTCATGATAATTGTGTGTCCATTTCATTTCTTGGTGAACCTCAACTTGTGTGTTATCCTTCTGTCTCCTGCAGCATGGAGATGTGTGATGAAAGTGCCAACATCACAATGTGCCCGCTGTGTGATAAAACATGCAATTACTGGAAGCTGAGCTCTACCTGTGCCACGGCCAGAGCAAGTCATCTGTTTGATAATCCCGCAACTGTTTTCTATTCAATTTTCATGGCATTATGGGGTAAGGAACTTTATCTAATCTTATCCAGTTTTACAATCGAAAGTAATACGGAATACCAGGAAATAACTTTTAGTGAATCAGAGATTCTCCAGTTGCACAGTTTATCATTGTAGCTGTTAAATTCAAGGCAAAAATTACAAAAGAAAGCCAGAAAAACACAAGTTTTTAAAGGGAGGCTTGTGTGAAAGTGTTAAGGGATTTTTTTTTTTAGTTGTTGTTGAAGTGTCATTCAGTCCTGAAAACAACTTGCTGGTAAACCCTATGTAGAATTAAAAACTGGGTGTGGATCATATATTTGGATCAGGAATTATATACAATGTAAAACAGGGGCAGTGAGTTGGAAATAAATCTGGATGAAGTTTGTATTTATCCAGAGTATAAAACTGTAAAAATATTTAGTCTGGAGAAAATCGTTATCCTTCTTTAGAAGTACATCAAATATAGAATTAGAACAGTTAAAGCCCAGAAATAGGCCATTCGGTCCATCCAATCTGTACCAGCTTGAGCTCTTTGTATTTGTTTTAATGTGATTCACATGTTCCTTGGTTCTGTTCTCCCTGTTTTAATTATCCAACTGCCCTCTGAAATGAGTGAATTATTTTCCTTGACCACTCGCTGTGGTACTGCATACCACATTCTCCTTGCTCACTGGCACTCTCTCAGTTGAAGAGGTTTTAGCTGATATTCCCCATTGAATGTATTTGTGACTTTCCTTTTCTATTGTTGGCGTCACTTGAATTAGTTTCTCTTCACCTAAAATGTTCCTATGTCTGTTCTAACAGAATCACTTGTAAATTTTGTTCAGTGACATGTTTCAAGGTGATTACTTGAATAGAAGCAACGTGCAAGGTTATGGGGAAAAGAGAGATACTTTAGAATACTCTGAGCCAGTGCAGATACGGTGGACTGAATGGCCTCCTGCTTTGCAATAATTCTGTGTTTTCAGATTTTTCCTTTTTTAAGACAACAATTATGTCATCCCTAGCTTTCTATCCCTTCAAAGAAAGGAGCCCAAGCATGGTCATCCTCACTCACACCCCCCCACCCCAATAAAAGGTATCAAGTTGTAGTTCTGGTATAATGCTTATAAACCTACCATTTGTTTCAGTTCTCCTCCCCCATGCCCCCATATAATGTTTGATTTTATAAATGATCTGTGATCCTTTTCACATCTAACTGCAATGTCTGGTGCCCATCTGCACATTCATTCTGCAGTTTGTGAAAATCTTTCTTGTGACTTACTGCAATCTTCCGCGTAGATGGCAGCCCCAAGGTTGGAATCTTTTCCCCCTCCAGAGATCTGGCAGGGGGGAGGGACAATTCTGGTTTGGCACCTGGGAGTTGGCTGCCTCCTTTCCCCACAGTCACAGGGATCCAGTTCTGGGCCAGAAGGCCCAAACTCCACTTTCAATTGCTAAATAAAATCTTCATGTGATCACTTAATCTCTTCACATCAAGACCATGATTAACTGTGTACCCAGCTGTCATGAGAACCGGCATCCTTACCCATTGGCAAAACGGAGTAGCCAGTTGGATTTTGTTGGGGGACAGCAGAGGCTGCTTTCTGTCCATTTGCCACTCCTCACTGCTTCCTGACTTCCAAACCAGACAGGCTGTCCTTTCTGCTACCTGCTCCCAATTCTGCATGGCTTTTTCTCTTTAGCTCATTATGTGCCATCTTACTAACAACCTTTTAGAAATTGGGATCTGCATCAAATACATTAGCTGGAATCACAAATATTGCTGTGTGGGAAGAAGCCATTCAGTCCATCATGCCTGCATTGATTCTATTACCTAGAGCCAATCTCTCCTTCACCCTGAGCTCCAATTCTATCAAAATAATCATCCCTTGTCTACTCCCTCTGTCAATTCTTCCTAGGACTACTCAAGAAAGACATTTTGCAAAATATATTGACCATTGATTTTTTTTTTAATTTTCCAACCAGAATTAAGATGACTATTCGGGAGACAATGGACCATTCTTGCTATCCCTCCTTAATATGTTGTTAGCTAACGATCTTAAATGTTGATTGTTGTTATAGCTTGTGATCTGTGCTAAGCAGGTGCTCAGCAATGTCCAAGTAGGTACTGAAATGTAACACTCTCACTCTAATCACACCAGATTCCTTATGATAACCTGCTTTCAAAAGATAAGTAAATAAATAGTTTACAATACATTGGTATGGGACATATCTACCCTCTAATACTGTTTTCTAATGAATTATTGACACAAAAATACGAAAATGGAGTGGAAAGTAGACATCCTGACCCTTCAAACCTGATCCATATTCAATAAGATTGTGGTTGATCTATTTGTTTCAGATTCCACGATCCCATCTTTTCCCAATCAGTCACAGCGCGGTCACCCAGAGGGAAAAAATATTCTCTTCATTGTCTTAAAAGGGTGACTTATAATTTTAAAATGACATTCCCTAGTTCTGGACTTGCCCACCAGGAGGTGGTAGTGAGCTGCCTTCTTGACCTGCAGCGGTCCATGTGCTGTAGGTAGACACAGTGCCCTTAGGGAGGGAATTCCAGGATTTCGACCCAGCAATACTGAAGGAACGGCGATATTTTTCCAATTCAGGATAGTTAGTGGCTTGGAGGGGAACTTGCAGGGGGTGGTGTTTCCATGTATCCGCTGCCCTGGTCCTTCTACTTGGAAGCCGGCGTGGGTTTGGAAGGTGCTGTCTGAGGATCTTTTGTGAATTTCTACAGTGCATGTTGTAGAATGGTACACACTGCATTCGAGTATCGAAGGTGGAGGGAGTGAATGTTTGTGGATGTGATGCTAGTCAAGTGGGTTGCTTTGTCCTGGAAGATGTTGAGCTTCTTATATTGTTGGGGCTGCACTCATTCAGGCTAGTGGGGAGTATTCCATCATAATCCTGGCTTGTGCCTTGTAGATGATGGACAGCCTTTGGGGAATCAGGAGATGAGTTACTCGCTGCAGGATTCCTAGCCTCTGACCTGATCTTGTAGCCACTGTTTATATGGTGAGCCCAGTTGAGTTTCAGCTATTGATATTGTCTCCAGACCAATACTTTGTCCCTTCTGTACATCTGTGACCATTCACTTTACCTTTTTGCTCCATGACACCTTTCCTCTCTCATTTCCTAGGCTCCTTAGTATTGTCCTAGTGTTCCTTTTTGTAACCCAACCAACAACATTTCAATATCCATCACTTTTCCGTTACTTCAGTTCCGAAGAAAAATCTCTCAGACTCAAAACATTCATCATTTCTCTCTGCACAGACCCTGCCAGACCAGCTGAGATCCTCTAGCACTTTCTTATTTTTGTTTCAAATCTCCAGCATTTTTGTTACAGGATGCAGAACTTCTGTCGATCTTAGCAGCTCGACTTGGTCCACGTCTGTCTTTGCCTCTGTTGTTTTACCTTTTTGTACATTTTGTTTCTGCAGGTCCTTGTATTCATCCTGATAAACGTCTCCTTTCTCCCTGCAGGGTTTACATAAGAATACAAGGACCAGGAGCAGGAGCAGGAGTAGGCTGTCTGGCCTGTTAAGCCTGCCCAGCCATTCAATAAGATCATGGCTGATCTTTTTGTGGACTCAGCTCCACTTACCCACTCTCTCACCATAACCATTAATTCCTTTGCTGTTCAAAAACTTATCCATCTTAGCTTTTTGAAAACATTCAATGAGGAAGCCTCGACTACTTCACTGGGCAGGGAATTCCAGAGATTCACAACCTTTGAGTGTAGAAGGTTCTTTACCTCATTTTTAATTTGCTTACTGATCCATTTTGAGTCCTATTTGATTTTTGAGAAAGGACTTTTAAGCTCAAATAGGAAAACTTGTCTGTTGGATGATTTTTTTTCTTAAACATGAGTATTTGGGCAGCATGTGGTTAGCACTGCTGCCTCTTAGCGCTAGGGACCTGGGTTCAATTTCACCCTCGGGCAACTGTTTATCTGTGTGGAGTTTGCACATTCTCCCTGTGTCTGCGTGGGTTTCCTCCGGGTGCTCCGGTTTCCTCCCCCAGCCCAAAGTTGTGCAGGTTAGGTCAACCAGCCATGCTAAATTACAAGGGATGTGTAGGTGAGGTGTATTAGCTGTGGGAAATGCAGGGAAGCTCTTTGGAGGGTAGGTGATGGCCTAGTGGTATTATCGCTGAACTGTTAACCCAGAGACCCAGATAATTTTTTGGGGATCTGAGTTTGAATCCTGTCATGGCAGGTGGTGGAGTTTGAAGTCAATAAATATCTGGAATTAAGAGTCAAATGATGACCATGAATCCATTGTTTGTTGGAATAACCCATCTAGTTCCCTAATGTCCTTTAGGGAAGGAACCTGCCATCTTTACCTGATCTGGCCTGCATGTGACTCCAGACCCACAGCAATGTGGTTGACTCTTAACCACCCTCTGAGCAATCAAGGATGTGCAATAAAGGCTCCTTAGCCAGCGACGCCCTCATTCCATGAACGAATAAAGAAAAAAAGGTGTGGACTCATTGGGCTGAATGGCCTGTTTCCACACTATAGGGATTCTATCTTTAGGAAAAAGTTTAAGCTAGCATTTTCTTGGCTTTTTGGTAATCAAAAAGTTACTTGTTTCACGTTTGTTTTCATGTATGTTTGTAAATTCTAATCCACTCTGTTCATTTGTTGTGTCCACAGTTGTAATGGGCAAGAGCTTGCTAGAAAAGTAATAATGTATTGACAACACTCACTATTAATGTAGAAACCTGCAAACAAACTGACAAAAGGGAAAGATACATTGTAAGTTAAGAATCTTCTGTAGGGCTCGCATTTGTTTTCAAGGAGCGGGCATCTTAGGCTGGGCCAGCATTTGCTTCCCATCCTAAATTGCTTGAAGTTGAAGATGAGCTGTTTCCCCAACACTGCAATGACTGGGGTGCAGGGAAACGCAATGCTGTTAGAGAAGGCGTATAGTCCTTTTGCTGTTACTGGGTAAGTGATCTATCTCCAAGTCAGGACGGTGAGTGACTTGGAAGGGAACTTGCAGATGGCGGTGTTCCCAAGTATCTGCTCCCCTTGTCCTGCCAGCTGAAAGTGGCTGTTGGTTTGAAAGGTGTTGGGCTAAGAAGTCTTGGTAAACTTCTGTAGTGCATCTTGTAGACGGTACACACTGCTGCTACTGAGTGTCGGTGGTGGAGGGAGTGGATGCTTGTGGATGTGGTGCCAATCAAGCGGGGGCTGCTTCGTCCTGGATGGTGTTGAGCTTCTTGAGTGTTGTTGGGGCTGCACCCATCCAGGTAAGTGGGGAGTATTCCATCACACTCCTGACTTGTGCCTTGTAGATGGTGGACAGGCTTTAGGGAGTCAGAGGGTGAGTTACTCCCTGCAGGAAAATGTGCTCCAATGATGTCCATTATTGTTTAAGCTGAATTGCAATGCAGTGTAATTCTTCAACAGTGAACTATTGTCTCCCATGGAAATCAAAGTTACAAAATTAGTTTTATTTTGTTGTGGTGCTGAAGCAATTTTGTGCACAGGAGGATATGTGACCAACGTTTTCTCTTCATTGACTAGCCATTGCCTCTATCC
Organism: Rhincodon typus; assembly: GCF_021869965.1. Taxonomy (NCBI): domain Eukaryota; kingdom Metazoa; phylum Chordata; class Chondrichthyes; order Orectolobiformes; family Rhincodontidae; genus Rhincodon; species Rhincodon typus. The sequence goes on from NC_063348.1 coordinate 59,501,076, forward strand.
AACACCCACTGTTCGTGCTCAGAACAGTATTTGAATTCAATAGCAACAATACATCTGTTGGTACGTAGAATTATTTCAGCATCATGGTAAAGAAAATAAAATAAAACATTGTGCGTGGCCTGTGGAAGCAATGAAACTTATCAGGGACTCGAACCACCTATTGACTCTCCTGGGAGAAATTAATTTCATGTAAATATTCCCTGATTCCCAAAGGTAATCAAAAACATTTCCAGGATATTTCGCCATCCCCCACATCACCAGTATCCCATCTTGGCTGGCTGACTGCCCATCCTCTCTTATTTCCATAGCTGACCCCTACACCCAAGCAAAAGACATGGCCTGAACTGTTCACACACAGTTGTATCTGGTCTATGATCTGCCTGTTGAGGAGAGTATATTGCATGGTGATATTTTAACTGATGTGTGCTTTGCCCTAGGAGTAGTGATCGAATCTTCCTTTCCAGATGTGTTGGTGTAAGCACTAAGACCACGTTCCACAGAGTTTCATAAAAAGTGTTATTTTCTATGTTGGACCTTAATGGAAAAGGATGAAATAAAAGTTGTGTTACTGTGTTTGTGGGCAATCTTGATCAGATCTCCAACATCCTCAGACAAAGGAGCCTGAGGCCATGCAATGTTGAGCATGTTTGAAATGAAATCCCTCTTGTTTTTGTTGTGTATAACTATGTAGCCAAAAGAATTGGATCATTTTGTTTAGAAAGTGAATCTCCAGAAAATAAATATAATTTTGTATCCTGTCTTTCACTTCTCTTGGGCCGACACCATGTCTTTACAGTCACAAAGTATTCCTCTTGGCAGTGTTGATACTTCTGTAATGACAGAAGGAAACAAAAGCTAATTACTTTTTTAAAGGATTAAAAAAAGGGCATGTTGATGTCCTGTAGTTGAGCTGCAATCTAATGTTTTTACAACATGCTTAGAATCATAAAATCATACCAAACAGAAGAGCCCTTCAGCCTATCGAATCTGCACAACAAAAACTCTTAAATCTACATTGGTGTCAATTTCCTGCGCATAACCCATAGTCTTGAATGTTATGACACCAAGTGCTTTTAAAAGGTGAGGTTTCCCTGCTTGATCAGCCTTTTAGGCAGTGCATTCCAAATTCCTACCACCTCCTGGATGAAAATATTTAACTTCAAATCCCCCCTCCAACCCTCCTGCCTGTCACCTTAAATTTATGTCCCCTTGTTTTTGAGCTTTCAACTAAGGGGGAAACAGCTGCTTTCTATCCACCCTTCCCATGCCTCTCATAATCTTGTACACCTTTCTTGAGTCCCCCATCAACCTCCTCTGCTCCAAAGAAAACAACCCAAGCTTATGCAACCTCTCTCCATGGCAGAAATGCTCTATCATAGGCAACGTCCTGATGAATCTCCTCTGCACCCCCTCCAGTGTAAACATTTAGTGCAAAAACTAAAGATGTGCATTTGAGATTTAAATGGCTTTTGGTTTCATCATCAATGATATTAATATTTGATGGCATGCTCAGCTTGCTGGTGATGTTTCCCACTTTAACCACCCTTTTAACTCCACTGAACTCCTCCTTTCAGAGGATGCCAAAACATCTGGGCTGTAGTTACGTGGAGGCCAGACCATCTAATGACAGCAAGTTTCTTTGCCAAAAGGATGTTTGTGCACCATGTGGACTTTTTGCAACAATCGATACTCGCTTCATGAGATAAAATCAAACTGCTGGAGAAACTCAGGTCTGGCAGCATCTGTGGAGAGAGAATGAGTTAACATTTAGAGTCTGCTATGAAGAAGTCATATTGAAATGAAACTTTAACTCTGTTTCTCACTCCACTGATACTGTCAGACCTGCTGAATTTCTCCAGTGTTTTCACATTTTATTACAGTTCCCCAGCATCTACATTATTTTAAACAATCATAGTTTCATGAAGCTAGAGCTTGAGTCCAGTTGAAATTCCAGCGTGGATGAAAACCCTCTAATCTAAGCAAGTGTTAGGTGGTGCATATGCTGTTGTTTGTGTGGTTATCTAGGTGAACAAATGAAGCTAATTATTTTAAGTTAGTAACTAAAATGTTAGTCAGACACTAGTTATGCATGTGCTGTTAAATGTTTTTCACTCTGTGCATAGAATCATAGATGTGCAGCATGGAAACAGACCCTTCAGTCCAACATGTCCTAGATGTTCTAAATTAATCTAGTCCCATTTACCAGTATTTGGCCCATATCCCCCTCAATCCTTCCTATTCATATACCCATCCAGATGCCTTTTAAAAGTTGTAACTGTACCAGCCTCTGCCGCTGCCTCTGGCAGCTCATTCCATACACACACGACCCCCTAAAAACATTGTGTCTTAGGTCGCTTTTAAATCTCCCTCCCCACCCCAACTTAAACCTAAGCCCTCCAGTTTTGGACTCTTTCCACCCCAGCCAAGTCACATCCTGGGGAGAAGTCCTTGTCTATTTACCCTATCCATGCCACTCCTGATTTTATAAAGCTCTGTAAGGTCACCCCTCAGCCTCGGACGCTCCAGGGAAAATAGCCCTAGCCTATCTAACCTCTCCCTGTATCTCAAACCCTCCAACCCTGGCAACATCCTTGCAAATCTTTTCTGAACTATGTATACTTTAATGTTGATAAAATGGTAAGGTGAGAAAGGGAATGAGTTTTTCGTTGTGTTGACAGCTTTGTTTACTGGTAACATCAGTAAATGTGTGTTTATTCATTAGCTGGAGAAATTACAATAGAATGGTTTTATCACTGTATCCACTCATGGTTCAACCCCAGTGTTTGTATTGTACAATGCTGTTCTAGTATCAGCATTTGGTAGTCTCGGGTATTGCTCCATTGTCAAGAAATTATGTTACTGATGCCCAATCCTTAAAGCTAATGTAACTCTTAGAGGAATAAAGCACTTGAGGTTGTGCAGTTTATTTAAAAAAGAATTGATTTAGACCAACTGTCATGTTGGCTGCTTTTCAACTGGTTGAAGGTATTTACGTTAAAAATGTTTGCCCCACATGTAGGTTGTACAGTGAATGCACTTTTAAAACCCTTCGAGCCTGCTCTGCCATTCAATAGGATCGTGGCTAACTTGACATTCCTCACATCCACTTCCCTGCCCTTTTCCCTTAATCCTTGGTTCCCCAATTGAGCAAGAACCTTTCTTAGTCTTAAATATACACAAGAACTCTGCCCCCACAGCTCTGAGACAAGGAGTTCTAAAGACAGTCAACCCTCAGAGCTTCCTCCTCATGTCAGTCTTAAATTGGTCTCCTTTTTATTCTGAGACAATGCTCTCTGGTCCTAGACTCTCCCATGAGGGGAAACATCATCTTAGCATTTACCTTGTCAAACTGTTTAAGAATCTGATGTGTTTCAATGAGATCACCTCCTTCTGAACTCCAGTGAGTGGAGTCCCAACCTGTTTAACACTTGCTAAAGACCCGTATCTCCAAGGTTGCATTGGTCACTGAGTTCTAATAGAACGATCAGTGCCAGATTGCTGCACTCTCCCTATTGGCTTGTAAATGGTTTACAGTTCAGGACTTAGCTATGTTTCTGGTGAAGAATGCTCCTGAATCTGCATCCACTACCTTGGAAAGACAGTGCAATCTAGATCACTTGCATTTTGATTTTTGTTTTTAAAAATCCTCCATGTCATCTGACTTGATATGTAAAAATGAAAAATAATTTCCAGACCATTGAACTGAATTGACTTCCTTTCTCTTTAGTCAGGGCACATTCCATTGACCTTGCAACCATAAGGTTATACCAATCACTTTCCACATTGAACATACACAAGGGAATGAAAACATCTGAGTTTTTGAGATATATATGAAATCTAAATGTGTATTATTGAGTCTTTTAGGACAGATGAAATTCTGGTAAACATGAACCCAAATGATCATGAATGAGCCAGTGTCATTTCTGTTTAAAATAAATTAACAGAAGGGGGAAAATTCTAGAGCTGCTGTATAATTGACCAGATGCTATGGAAGAAAAATATTTTGTGCAGACATTCTTGTTGTGCTAGTTTTGCTTGTCCAGGCTAGCCTCGTCCTTACTCTATGGATTTCTCTTCCTGCTCCCCTGTGCACTTGCCCAGCTATTTGGCATATGTAGAAGAACATCTGTGTCCAAACATTTGTCGAATGATGTATCGTGCTCCTTCTCTCAGTGGAGTGCACCTGATACCTGGTTGCAATATAGTTTGTTGTGGGATTCCCATTTTGCTTAAAGTAACTGTCACTTTAGTGTATCTAAAGGAACATCATTCATTGGGGGAAGCCATTGTGTTTATACATATTCCATATTACTTATGATTGCCAGTGTTATTATATAAAATAGCTGCTTTTACACAGAGCAGCTATATAACTCCTGACAGGAATCATCAACTTCAATGAGAAGGATGTCTCTTAAAACAATTAGTTGGTGCGATAGTGAAATTAAATAAAACACTTGTCAGAAATGATCTCCTTTACTCTTCACATCCTTATGTTCCACAGCTCATGTTTCCTGTTCCACTCCTTTCCTCTCTCAGAACTGTTTCCCGTGTAGGTCGGTGCACAAGTGAGTTTAAATCTCTCTGGCAGATCAGATGCTGAGGAGTGGTTCTCTGTCTCCACTGGAGGATGTGAAATATAATTAATTTTCTTCAGTAACAAGTTATCTGACCTCACTCTCTGGCTGTGGATTTATCTAAACTTATCTTGGAACTACAGATTGAGTCTTTGCATTCTGGAGATTCCAAAGTGACATTTGCTTATTTGCCAAATATAATTTTTGTATTCCCCACTTTGTTTTTACAAAGCTGCCTCTGACCTTTTAAACCAACTGTACTGCCATCAATATCAACAAGGCTCCAAGACCCACTGCTAAGGTCCTCCTGGTGCTCAGTGCAGCCAGCATTCTGGCTGGTAATCATCTCACCATTGGTCCCAACTTTTAAACCTTGGACATTAGCAATCTTGGCATGTGTATAACCTCTTGCAATATCAGGACAGTTTTCTCTCCAGGAGGTAGAAATCTGCCTGAAAGGGTGTTTGAGTCAGAAATTCTGGTACCATTTAAGCAGTGTTTAGATATTCACTTGTTTTTCCATAGCCTCCAGGACTGTGGGCCAAGTGCTGGAACATAGGATTAGTGAAGTCGGATCTTTGTTGATCTGTGTGGACCGAATGGCCTTGTTTTGTTCTGTAGGTGTCTGAAGAACGTGGCTACAAATGGTCAGGTCAGCCCTGATCTCAGACTTGATGGGCTGAATGGCCTTCTGCTCCTACGTTTTGAGGCCTTTTATGCTGGATCTTGTTTTCTCCTTCCACCCTGTGCAGTGGAGTTGATACAGCAGCAAGAGAACTCTTGCCCCTCGCCCCCTCCAATTCGAGAGATCACTTTCAAGGAACACTTATCCAAATCTGTCTTATTTCATGGAGCATGTTCATGGTCTTTTTCTTTCACCTTTTTGGGGAAGTTGGGTTGTGGTGGTGAGCCTTTACTGTGAAATACTGTTTGATATAATAGAGTAATTTGGTAGTTGAAAGTCCGCCATGTTGACCTGACAGGTGTACCAGAAACAAGCAGGAATGGCCAGCTGCCTTTCTGAAATTCATTTAGTTGGCTGCTACGTTTGTGGACTAATCCAGTAGCTTCATTGATACAAACTTTTTTGGATTCCTTTTGGTTTTAAACTGGTATTTCAAATTTTGTAAATTACAAAGATGGGATTGAATCATATTTTCTGGATCAAAAATTTATCCCTCTGGATTACTTGTCCATAATATAACCAATATCACCCTGATCTCTGAAATAAGAAAAATATGTTAATAGAAGTATTTCCATCATTACAACTGTAGTCTGTAGCACTAGACCAAAATAGGTGGTGGAGTGGAGAGTGAAAATGATTATCTCTACAATGGGATTATAACTGGATGGGCCAATGGATTGAAGCGTGACGGATGGAGTTTAATTTAAATAAATGTGAGGTATTGCTTTTTGGCAAGGCAAACCAGGGCAGGACTTGTACAGTTGATGGTGGAGCCCTGGGGAGAGTTGCCAAACAGAGACCTTGGGTTGCAAGTTCATAGTTCCTTAAGTGGAGTCGCAGGTAGAGAGGGTAGTAGAGGTGGTGTTTGGCACACTTGCCTTCATTGGTCAATGCATTTGAGTATAGGAGTTGAGGTGTTATGTTGTGGCTGTAAGAGACATTGGTAAGGCCACTTTTTAGAACACTGTGTATAATTCTGGTTGCCCTCCCTATAGAAAGGGTGTTGTTAAGCTTGAAAGGTGCAGAAAAGATTAACAAGGATGTTGTCAGGATTGGAGGTTTTGAGATTTGGGAGAGGCTGAATAGACTGTGGGACTATTTTCCCCAGAGCGTCAGAGGCTGAGGGGTAACCTTTTATAGAAGTTTATAAAATCGTGAGGGGCGTGGATAGGGTAAATAGACAAGGTCTTTTTCCCTGGGGTGGGGGAGTCCAAAACTAGAGGGCATAGATTTAAGGTGAAAAGGGAAAGATTTTCAAAAGGACCTGAGGGGCAACTTGTTCACGCAGAGGGTGATGCGTGTTTGGAACAAGTTGCTAGAGGAAATGGTGGAGGCTGGTATAGTTACAACATTTTAAAAGATATCTGTCTGGATATATGAATAGGAAGGGTTTAGAGGGCTATGGGCCAAATGCTGGCAAATGGGACTAGGTCAGATTGGGATGTCTGGTCACGTGGACAAGTTGAACTGAAGGGTCTGTCTCCATGCTGTATGACTCAATGCAGCTAGCCTCCTAGTTAACTGAGTCACGGAATCAGATATACAGCATGGAAACAGACCCTTCACTCTAACCCATCTGTGCCGATGAAACATCTTAATCTGACCTAGTCCCTTTGCCAGCATTTGACCCATATCCCTCTAAACCCTTCCTATACATATACCCGTCCAGATGCCTTTTAAAATGTTATAATTGTACCAGCCTCCATCATTACCTCTGGCAGCTTGTTCTAAACATGCACCACCCTCTGTGTGAAAAAGTTACCCCTCAGGTCCTTTTTAAATCTTTCCCTCTCTCCTTAAATCTGTACCCTCTAGTTTTAGACTCCCCTATCCATGGCCTTCATGATTTTACAAATCTCTGTAAGGTTACCCTTCAGCCTCCAACGCACCAGGGAGAAAAGGTCTAGCCTATTTAGTGCCTCCCTATAGCTTAAACCCTCCAACCCTGGCAACATCCTTGCAAATCTTTTCTGCACCATCTCAAGTTTCACAACATCCTTCCTATAGCAGGGAGACCGTAATTGAACGTTGGTTAGGCCATTTCTGGAATACTATGTCCCGTACAGCCACAACATGACCCCTCAACTCCTACACTCAATGCACTGACCAATAAAAGCAAGCACACCAAATTTCGTCTTCACTATCCTGTCGACTTGTGACTCCACTTTCAAGGAACTATGAACCTGCACTTTGAGGTCTCTTCGTTCAGCAACACTCCCCAGGACCTTGCCATTAAGTGTGCAAGTCCTGCCCTGATTTGCCTTTCCGAAATGCAGCACTTCACATTTCCATAAATTGAACTCCATCTGCCACTCTGCCCATTGGCCCAACTGATCAAAGTCCTGTACTCTGCGGTAACCTTCACTGTCTACTACACCTCCAATTTTGGCGCCTGCAGAGTTACTAACCATTACCTCCCATGTTCGCATATAAAAATGATTTGGATAAATGACAAAAATCACTGATCCTTGTGGCACACCACCAGTCACATGCCTCCAGTCTGAAAAGCAACCCTCCGCCACCACCCTCTGTCTTCTACCTTTTGAGCCAGTTCTGTATCCAAATGGCTGGTTCTTCCTACATGCTGTGTGATCTAACCTTGCTAACCAGTCTACCATGAGGAACCTTGTCAAATGCCTTACTCAAGTCCATATAGATCACATCCACTGCACTGCCCTCATCAACCCTCCTTGTTACGACTTCAAAAAAACACAATAGAGTTAGACTTGATTTCCCACACACAGCCATATTGACTATGACTATGACTAATCAGTCATTGCCTTTCCAAATACACGTAAATGCTGTCCCTCCAACAACTTGCCCACCACCGATGTCAGGCTCGTCGGTCTGTTGTTCCCTGGCTTTACCTTACCACCTTTCTTAAATAGTGGCACCATGTTAGCCAAGCTTTAGTCTTCTGACACCTCATCTGTGGCTATCGATGTTGCAAATATCTCAGTAAGGGGCCCAGTGATCTCTTCCCAAGTTTCCCACAGAGTTCTAGGGTATACCTGATCGGGTCCTGGGGATTTATCCACCTTTTGTGTTTTAGGGCGTTCAGCACTACCATCTGTGATGTGGACATTTTTCAAGAGGTCGCTACTTACTTCCCTGAATTCTCTATCTTCCATATCCTTCTCCACAGTAAACACTGATGCAGAATGCTTGTTTAGTGTCTTCCCCATCTCCAATTCCACACATAGGCAGCCTTGCTGATCTTTAAGGGGCCCTTCTCTCTCTCTCTCTAGTTAGCCTATTTTGATCTTAATGTATTTGTAGAATCCCTTTGGATTCTCTCTAATCCTATTTCCCAAAGTTGGCTGAATGGTTAGTGTGTGATGCTAACAGTATGGGTTCAATTGCCACACTGGCTGAGGTCACCATGAAAGACTCTCCTTCTCGACCTCTTCCCCTTGCCTGAGGCATGGTGACCGTCAGGTTAAACCACCAAACTCCAATCAAAGAGCAGCCGTATGGTCTGGTAGGACTGTGGCAACTTTACCCTGAACTTTCCGACTGCTTGAGTTGAGGTTAAAAGGTAAAGTTGGACAGTGTATGCTAACAGTTGAAATAAATTGAAATAAATTAAATTAACTTGTTGAGAGCTTGTAGCCCCACCAGTAATGCTAATTTAATCTCGAACCCAGTGTGACTCTCCACATTTGATAAATTAAATCAGTGAGGTTCTGGGATTGGGAGCAAATTATCTGGGAAGATCTATCAGAATAGACTGCTGGGGAGAGCTTGTTTGTTCTACCAAGATATATTTAATCTGTATTATCTTTAAAAAGTAAACCAAGAATAGTTTAGGATGACTACCGATGACTTTCTATTTGACCGAAAGTAAAGAAGCTGCATCTCTTTCTAATCAGCATTGAAATACAGATCTTCTCAACACCTGTAGATATTTAAATCCTCTTAATCCAGCTGTGTCAAAACTAAAACATGAATTATATATGTGTGCTTTATATTTGCAAAGTCAGTGGCATTGTAATACTGACCACAGTAGCATTGAGTGGCACATGGAGAAAAGAGGTGAGACAATTTTCTACAACCCTGAAAACTGACCCCATTCTGAATCAGGCAAGGTCAGTAAGAAAACAGAAATTGATGTTGCTGATCTAAGATTCTGTGTGTGGGAACAAATTTTTAATTTTTTCTTGCATGTTGAGCTTTGGCAAGGCCAACATTTATTGTCCATCCTAATATTTTTTGAAAAGCTGGTGGTAAGCTGCCTTGGTCTGCTGTGGTCCATCTAGTGTGTTCACCCACAATGCTGTTGAGGAGGGAGCTCCAGGATTTTAGACCCATTGAAGGTAGAGCAGTGGATGTGCTGTATGTGGATTTTAGTAAGGCATTTGATAAGGTTCCCCATGGTAGGTTCATTCAGAAAATACGGAGGCATGGGATTCAGGGAAATTTGGCTGTTTGGATACAGAATTGGTTGTCCAATAGAATACAGAGGGCAGTAGTAGATGGAAAGTATTCAGCCTGAAGCTCGGTGCCCAGTGGTGTTCCGCAGGGATCTGTTCTGGGACCTCTGCTCTTCGTGATCTTTATAAATGACTTGGAAGGGTGGGTTAGTAAGTTTGCCGAAGACACGAAGGTTGGTGGAGTTGTGGACAGCATGGAGGGCTGTTGTAGGTTGTAATGGGACATTGACAGGTTGCAGAGCTGGGCAAAGAAATGGCAGATGGAATTCAACCCAGAAAGGTGTGAAGTGATTCATTTTGGAAGGTCAAATTTGAATGCAGAATACAGGGTTCTTGGCAGTGTGGAAGAACAGAGGAATCTTGGGGTCCACGTCCATAGATCCCTCAAAGTTGCGACCCAAGTTGATAGGGTTGTAAAGAAGGCATATGGTATGTTGGCTTTCATTAGCAGGGTAATTGAGTTTAAGAGCCGTGAGGTTATGCTGCAGCTCTATAAAATCCTGGATAGACCTCACTTGGAATATTATGTTCAGTTCTGGTCACCTCATTATCGGAAGGATGTGAAAGCTTTAGAGAGGTGCAGAGGAAATTTACCAGGATGCTGCCTGGACTGGAGGGCAGGTCTTATGAAGAAAGGTTGAGGGAGCTAAGGCTTTTTTCATTGGAGAGAAGGATGAGAGGTGACTTGATAGCGGTGTACAAGATGATGAGAGGCATAGATAGAGTGGATAGTCAGAGGCGGAAATGGCTATTATGAGGGGGCATAATTTTAAGGTGATTGGAGGAAGGTATAGGGGAGATGTCAGAGGTAGGTTCTTTACTACACTGCTGGCAGCGCATTCCACGCACCCACCACTGTAGAGTCAGATACATTAGGCACATTTAAGCGACTCTTGGATAGGCACATGGATGATGGTAAAATATAGGGTATGCAGGGTAGTTTGATCTTAGGATAATACGTTGGCACAACATCGTGGGCCGAAGGGCCTGTACTGTGCTGCACTGTTCCATGTTCTATGACAACAAGGGATGACAATCGTGCCAAGTCAGAGTGGTGTGTGACTTGTGGGTTGAGGTGTTCCAATGTGTCTGCTCACATTGTTCTTCTACACAGCCAAGATTGCAAATTTGGGAAGGCTCATACCCAGTTTTCTTCTTTTGTTCAAATGCATGTCTGTTGAAAGTGAATAGTTATCAGACAGTGAGTGGGTGTAGTTGCAGGAACTGTAACACAAATACCAGTGGATGCAATGGCCTTAGTGGTACTGTTACTAAATTAGGAATTCAGAGACCGGGTAATGCTTTGGGTTTGAATCCCACCACAGCAGATGGGTGGAACTTGGATTTAGTTTTTAAAAATCTGGTATTAAAAGACGAAGATGGCCATGAAACCATTGTCACTTGTCTCAGACTGCTCTTTAGGGAAGGAAACTTTGTGACATGTGACTCCAGACCCACAGTGATATGGTTGATCCTTAACTGCCCTCTGAGCAATTTGGGATGTCTGCATCCCATGTCCAAATATATCTACTGGCTAGATAAGTGCTAGACATCATGGGTTTACAAAGCGCTGTTGAAGGCACCTTGGTGAGTTACCAAGGAAGAATTCAGATCTACAGCACAGAAAAGACCCTTCAGCCCCTCTCATCTGTGCTGGTCAAAAATAACTACCTAATTATTCTAATCCCACTTGCCAGCATTTGGCCCATAGCCTTGTGCAGTTGTGATGTCAATGCATATGTCTAAATACTTGTTGAATGAGGGTTTCTGTTTCTGCCATCCTTTACAGGCAGTGAGTTCGAGATTCCCATCAGCCTCTTGGGGTGAGAATTCTTCCCCTCACCCCCCTCTAAACCTACTGCCCTTTACCCTCAATCTATCTCTCCTGGTCATTGGTCCACCCACCAAGGGGCAAGGTTTCTTACTGTCTGCCCTATAGTTCCCCTCCATAAGTTGATACATCTCAATCGTGCCCTCTCAATCTTCTGTCCTTTTGAAGGAAAAACAACCCCAGTCCGACCAGTCCCTTCATTATTGACCCACTCCAGCCCAGACAATGGGGAAGCGCTAGTTTAATTTGGTGGATTGAGTTTCTATTAAGTGGGCTGCTCCATCCTGAACGGTAGCAATCTCCTGGAGTGCAGTTGGAGCTTTCTTGTATTTTTATAAAAAGTGGACCGCAGACTTCATGGAATTGGGAGGGAAAACTGCAGATTACAAGTAGTCAGCATACCCCTCCACTGATATTCCAATGGCAAGTCTCCCACTGTGGCCATCCACCCATCACCACTTTGCTTTCCCCATTCAACCTGCAAGTAAGAGTGCATTTATCCACTATTCGAGACCTGCATCGGAATGGAGTGTCATAAAACTGGAATTAGAAACTAGTCTTGTTGTCATGGCTACCAATAATGTTGATTGTTGTGAAAATCCATCTGGTTCACTCATGTCCTTTTTAGGGAAGGAAATCTGAAAATCTGGAGTCTCTCTCTCAAGCCAGACCCTGTAAGGAAAACAATGTTGTTTACTCTTAACTGCCCTCTGAAATGGCTTAGTAATCCATTCAGTTCAAGGGCAGTTAGGGATGGGCAACAAATGCTGCCCTTCCTAGTAACACCTTGTTCCCCTGAAATAAATCAGGAAAGAAAAGTTAAGTTAATATTGAGGACTGAACTGCAAAATGTTCAATGGAAAGATGGTTTGCTGACCTTGATTGTTTGGGACAGTTCAGGAGGGCAGAGGTCACAGTAAAACAATGGGAAGTATGGGGTCATTGCTGTGGATGTAAGTGATGTTTAACTAATCACGTTTCCTCTGCTATTTGTTTGGAATCCATAATTGTTTCCTTTATAAATTGTTTTGCCAGAAATTGAGAATCTTCAATTTCAGAGAAGCAGTATCAATGTTGGAAACTGTCTTACTTTGCTCCATAGTTGAATAGCTTTTTATGTATGAGCCAGGGCAGTAATATTACTTTGGTTCTGTTACAGTCACGTAGTCAGAAATAGAATGTCACATCAGGTATTCCAAATGCTTTTCCCCAAGAGGTCCATCTACATATTACAAAGAAGTTAAGTCTAGCTTACATAAGGTAATGGACTGTTAGCAAAACAAAAGGTTCTAATGGATGATCTTAGTAGTCTTGACTGGCATAATGTAACAATTGCTAAACATTATAAAAGTTGAGCCTCTGCTATTTATGAAGAATGTAAACATTGAGTGCACTTTTTATACAGAGACTTTTTGACCAGTTGTTGTTAATAGCTGCAGGACTTATCATTTGAAGTGTAGGGATGTAGGAATTCCTAAAGAAAAATTTGAGTCTGAAGTATGTATCTTTTGCCTTCAACCATCCTGGTCATTGGATAATATAACAATGGTCATATTGTTGACTAATCGCGAAATCAATCTCCATGAATTAGCATATGACAGATCCAGACAAGCTTGGGGATACCCATCTGTAACAGACACTTTAGGAACTACAGTCCAAAGTCACCTGTTTCCCTCAAGGCAACACACATCTTCATATTGCTGATATCTAGGCAAATGGGGAATATTCCATCACACTTAACTTGTGCCTTGTAGATGGTGGACAGGCTTTAGAGAGTCAAGAGGTGAGTTACTCACCACTGGATTCTCAGCCTCTGATCTGTTCCTGTAGTCACAATGTATATGTGGGTAGCCCAATCCAGTTTCTGGTCAATAGGAATTTCCAGGATGTTAATGGGGCAATTCAGTGGTAATGCCACTGAATGACAAGGGGAAATGGTCACATACCTAGATATTTTTCCACATAGTCAGATACTAGTGTTTGTAGCTGTACTAGAACAGCTTGGCTAGGGAAGGTGCAAGTTCTGGAGCATGAGCCTTCAATACTGTTGCCAGAATGTGGTCAGGATCAAAGCCTTTGCAGTATCTAATGCCTTCAGCCATTTCTTAGGGTGTGGTGTGAATCAAATTGGCTAAAGACTGGCCTCTGTTGCTTTCAGAGGAGGCTGAGATGAATCATCCACTCGGCACCTCTGGCTGAGTTTGGGGAGACACACACACACACACACTTCAGACCTTTGCTCTGATGTACTGGCAAGTGTTGAAGTCCTAAGAGGCAACAGCTGGATGACTGGTATCTTTGCAAAAAAACCTTCTGAAAACATGAGTAGAAATTTGCTATATCTTGACATCCAGATCAAGATATTTCCAAGTGCACGTAATTTTTGGAATGATGGAAATAATTTAACATTCTTGGCGGTGCTCTGGCTGGTGCAGAGATTGCTGGTATTCAGGATATGGAAGTAGACAATCTATGGTAATGAAGATGTGGGGTCTGAAGCTCATCTTGTATTCAAAACTGGTGCCAAGTCTGATAAAGTCTGGTTCTGCATCAGATGTTTTCTAGAGCAACTATAGGGGATGGTGGCTGGGAACTGACTTTCAAAGAGGACCATAAGCAGCAGCTTCTGCCTTCATCTGAATATACTCAGTTATGCTTCTAACATGTTTAATTCCTTTATCCGAAAATGATTCAAATGCCATTAAACTGGTCAGAGAAACTCTCTTCAGTTTTTCTATCTTGTCACTGAAAAGCCTGCAGTAAAACAGTAGAGAACTGAATTTATTTTAAATTTTTATGAGCAAAAACTTTTTCAGTTTATTAAACAATCTATTGTTCTTAATTTATGAGAGATGCGCTATTTTAATAGAGGACACTTTTGCTTCCAGCTGCCATGTTTATGGAACACTGGAAAAGATGCCAAATGAGGCTCATCTCCAAATGGGATCTCTCTGGGTTTGAAGAAGAAGAGGTTAGCCTTCAAAATTTGTTTTCTAAAGATTTTTAAACTTATATTAAATACACTACCTTTTATCACTGTTTTTTACAGTTTAATAACACTTGTTTCTTCTTCTGTTGCTGACGGCATGAAGGAACGATTAAAGGTTGGAACTTTTTAAAATTAAATACTGTATGCCTTTTACAAGCTTTGCCTAGTTATGCTTCTGAGTAATTCTTGTTTGGGGTGGGGAGGAATATAATCTAATGTGTTTTGAATCTTTAGTGCTTTTGCTGTTCTTCCTAAGTGTTGTGTTGTAGGAAAGAAGTGGTAATTTTGGTAATCGATAAGAATTATTTTAATGTTGGGATCTTTGCCTTCCAGACTGAAGGATTTTTCATGTCCACTCAATTATTTCAGTTGGGTAACTTGGGATTTCGATGATGACGACGAACCGTAGTGCAGCAACGTTAGGTTACTTTCGAAGCTAGGACTCTGGTGATAATAGTTTATGATTTCCCCTTTTGCTTCATTTTTAAACAAGCATGAAAGTAGCAGCATTTAGACATCTCGCTCTGCAGTGCGGAGGAAGTGCTTAAAGTATCAGGTGTAGTGGTACTGACCCTACCTCTCGGCCTGGAGGTCTGGTTTCAAGCCCTGCCTGCCCCATAGCTGGGCAATAATGTAACCTCACTGGTTGAAAATAACTGCAATGGTTAGGTGAGTATTTAGGGTGAAGCAGTAACCAGTGGGATGGGGATTAGGGGAGCTTTCATTTTCCTGTCTGTCATCCCCTGCAATGTCCAGTTGGGTGCCTGCTCTGACGATAACAGATCAGCAATAGCTGAATAAAACCTTCCGCAAAGTGAGCTTTTCCCCAGAACCTGAGCAAGGATTGTCTCCCTTTCTCTTCTAGTAATTTCATGATCCCAATTATGAACTTGGCATCTGGTCCATGACTAGAGTTTGATTTACTCGTTCCTCAATAGCTTGTTAATAGCCTCGGATCAAAGAAATTACTGCAAGTGGTGAGACGCCTCAGTTTTTTTCGGTTAGGAAAGGGCAAAAAAAACTGGACTGGAACCTTCAGTAAGTGGCATCTACTGATAGTAGAATAGAGGCAAACGCTTTATGCATTATCAAACCAAAAGGAGTGGCTCAGACTCTATTCGAGAACAACGGATGTTATCCACCTTTTGGGGAGCTTTTGGAAAATGTTGCAGCTTCCGTTTATGTAAACCATGAATCATCCCTTGTTCCTTGACGCAGTCAACAAGGACACTTCTAAGTTGAAGTTTAATAAAAGAAACAATTTTTTGCTAGATCATCCTAATATAATTTGGGTTCCCAATGATTGTAGATCATGTAATAAAATAAAACCCAAAAGAATTGTGTATGCTGGAAATCAGAAACAACAACAGAAGTTGCTGGAAAAGCTCAGCAGGTCTGGCAGCATCTGTGAAGAGAAAACAGAGTTAACGTTCCGGGTCTGGTGACCCTTCCTCTCCAGCAACTTCTGTTTTTGTTCCTGATAAAATAAGGAGCTGCTCTAGAAATGATTCAATGGCTGGAAAGAGTGCAGGAAGGCAAATAGCTATATTTTCAATTGCTTTCTCTTATAATTTGTAAATGCCAAGATCTTTATTTCTGTCTCTTTGGAAACACACAGGATCATCCACGACCTGAATATGAGGCCAGGGTTCTGAGTAAAGTTCTTAAGCAGGAACTCCAAAAGAAGGAAGAGGTATGAATGAACTTTCTAATGAATAAGCCTTGCATTTTGTCTTTAGACTCGGTAAAATGTTTGTATGAAGGTCTGCTTGGAAAATGCCAGAGTTCTTGTGTATGCAACTTCAATTGATTTGCATACTTTTCCAAGAAAAATTATTGTAGTTACTGTGTTTTAATCATTGAGTGCCTTTATTAAAAAGCTTGATGTTCCAGAGCTGTTTAATATAATCCATTGTAACATTGTCTGTTTACATCTAAGATTAGGATTTGAATTCCATCCAGTGTACTGAGCTTTCTTGCTGCACAGTTGGAAGCACAACCGATTAGGAGACAGAGGCTGCCTATTGTTCTTACTGGGAGATGTCTTGTCAAAGGCTGGTTAAATAAAGGAGAAAAATCTATTCTTATTAGATTAGGGGGCCTTTCTGAGTCTAGGATAATGGTACGTTGTCAGATGAAAGTGGATGGAGTTTCACTGTTAATCTGGCACATTATTAACATGCCCTGAATGGGTTTGATGCTAAAACTCCATTTTAAAATGGATTTCCCCATATTGAGTCCACAAGGAAAGTTTATCCCTTTTCATTCTCTTCAAAGAGAATCCATGAGTTAAATAACTTGGCAGTGGATCCCGTTGTAGTCTGTGATAATGCTGTGTGATTTGAATTTAACACTTCCTATGTGGTCCTTTTCTCTGCCTGACCTCAGAAGTCATCGGAACCAGTGGAAGAACAGCCAAACAAATGGAAAAACAGAGTTTGGTCTGCCATGGCCGGGGTGAAATTGGTACAAGTTGAAAATAAAACTGCTTATTCTTTTCTCCCAAGTTTGTTCAGAAAGACATGGGGCCAAGCTTATTTACTTCAAAACAAAGTATATGTCTAATGTCAGCTGCTATTACAACCCCATACCACAATACAATTACAGCAAATAACTATTGCAGGTTTGGTTCACTGTCAGGAAATAGACTAAATGAAGAAATTAGCTTTCCTTGTTTGGGTGCATGGTTTTAAAGTGCTTCCTTTTAGGATTACCAACATCCACCATGGGTCATTGGTTTGGCTTATCTCTCTGGCCCACCATGAAGGTCCCATTCATAATCAAGCTTCGTTAATTAAGATGAAATGACTGCACCATAAATAAGCTAGTGACCCATTTAAACCAAAAACAATCTAAATTTTGAAGGTGTATAATCCTATTTGAAGTGCCAGTCTTTCTCAACAAGCTATACTTTTCCAAAGCTTTTTCACATTGTATCTAATGTATCTGATAATTGGTAATACAGTGCATTTAGAGTGGCTGTGCATGTGAGTAATTATGTGGACACCTTTTTTAATTCAGTTTTGTTCCCAGTCACCTTGGTTTGGTTGCCACTGTGCATGTCATTAGTGACCTTTGCACCATGTGATGTGTTTTGTGATGCTTGACTAGTAGCTTCATGTATTGTAGGGGGTTTACTGTTGCTAAGCTTCTCATTTTGATGTTTGTCCTTTAGTAAATATCATGCATTAGTCATATCAAAAAGCTTGAATTTGCATCTACTTGGTAAGACCTCTAAATAATACTGATGCCCTGCAAGTACTGTTTAATGGAAAGTGTGACAACATGGGTGTCCCACAAATTAAAGCAGAAATGATATAGTAGCAATCTTTCTTTTTTTTTTTCTAAAATCCTAAAGAGCTAGACTTGCAAAGCAGCTTCACTCAATCACATAATTTGCTATTGTAACTTGATATTCATACTTCAGGTTCATCAGAAAGAGGGGTAACTTGTCTTTGTTTGGACATTTGTATGAAGTACTGACACCATCTTCATGTCTCTTTTTGCTATGCTAGCACTTATGAATTTAAAAAGGTCAATTGTCGATTTACATATCAGTAAAGGTGAATGGATGTACAGGGTATTTTGGACTGAAGAATGAAGTAGCTAAATGCTGTCTAGATAGTAAGAATCTAAGCAAGAGATGATGAGTGAGATTACAGATGTACAAATCTCAAATTGGCACTGTTCAATAAGATCATAAAGACCGACGAAATGCTGGAATTCATTCCGGAAGGACAATAGGGAAGTTATGTTAGACTTGTGTGGAATCTTGACCGTAGCATACTTGGACAGTTGTAAAAACTTCTGGTCTCCATATTCTAAACGGTTATATGTGGGCACTGGAGAATGTACTGAAGAGATTACAGGGGAATTCTGAAACTTGGATATTGCATGTATCAGGATCAAACAGTCTGAGACTGTTTGCTCTAAAAGTTAACACTGATGAGCAATCAAGTGTTTTTAGGATTTTTTTTTTCAGTTGGCATTGATCAACTTTGGCTTGCCTGAAGTGGAAGAATTTTGAGCAAGCTAACTAAATTGAGTAGGGTATTCAGGAGAAATGTCTTTAAAGAATGGTGAGAATATGAAGCATGTTGCATTTTTTAAAAAAAAAAAAAAAAAAAAAAAAAAAAATGGCTAAAGCAAATTTCAGGCACAAATCAGGAGTGTGACGGAACACACTCCACATACCTGGATGGATGCAGCTCCAACAATATTGAAGGAGCCACCACATTGACAAACATCCATTCCCTCTACCATTGATGCTCAGTCGTGTCAGTGCATACAATCTACAAGATGCATTGCAGAAATTCACTTTTGACATCATCCAAACCAGTGACCTCTACCACCTCAAAGCACAAGGCATTGACTGTTAAACACCTGATGTTAAAATATTAGTTGGACAAAGTCTAATAATCAGCAACACCTGGTTATAGATGTTTTCTAATCACAAAGTTCAGATGTTATGATACACCTCTGGAGCAGGTGGGACTTGAACCCAGCCTCCTGGCTCAGAGGCAGGGACACTGTTACTGCACAGCAAGAACCCTTCCACTGTGAGTTGTAAATGGGTGACAAATATCCACCCAATTCTCTTCTCATCCAAATATTCCCTAACTGACCTATAACCAATGCCCACCATCTAGTTATATTAGGTCTTGTGCATTTCAGACTCATCCCATCAGATTTCACACCACCACCTGTAGGTTTCTGGCCAAACAACTCTCCATCCTGACACACAACTATCACTCTTCCTTCATTGTCACTGAGTCGGAATGTTGGCGTATTGGGTTCTAGCAGCATTGGGTGCCACAACAACTAAAGAACTACAGAATTTCATGAAGGAAGCTCATTGCTACCTTCTGCAAGGTAATTAAGTTTGAAGAATATGTTGACCCAGCCAGCAACTCTCATTCAGTGAATGAAACATTAAAAAAAATTAATACAACCTTCTATTCTCAATTTCTTTATCTGAGCTACCATTCACTGACTCAACTTCTGCATTTTAAGGCTATCTTTTGAATTAACAAGACAAAGAAAAGCTACTCTCTGTTGTATTGACAGGCAGCTGTTCCTGCCATTATTTAGTTTTCAGTATGAATGGCATAAAACAATTCATAACATCCAGTCCTCCATCTTTCCAAACTTCTCTCAACTTCTCAAATGAACCAAGAATAGATGACCATTGGTTTATGTGATTATCAATTGATGCTTCAAACTTTACCCTTGTAACAGTCCACTTTTTTCTAAATTAATTTCATCGTTTGTAGATAGGAAATGTATATTCCAAAATAAAGATTTGCAAAAGAACTTTGGAACTTAAATTGTTGGAAGAGAAGTCTGCATCTAATTTTGAATTCGGTGCTTGTATTTTTGATGGGACAAACACCGGCCTTGTAAGAAGCACAATGAATTTGCATTTTCTATGGTATTCTAATATCATTTTACAAACAGTGTAAAAATGAACTGTACAGGATCTGGCTGATTTGTCCTGCAGCTGGTAGTATGTTCTGGGCAGAATGACCAACAGGGTAAAGTGTTTGCTGGCAGTCAGATTTGGACAGGAATGGCTGAGTCCAAAGTTAATTATCCGCAACTGGAAGGTAGCATTCAGCTGAAGGAACACTTGGTACGTCCAAGGCTGGATGCTTAACAAGCAGAAACCAAAAGAACTGCAGATGCTGTCGATCGGAAATACAAAGAAAAAGCTGGAAAAGCTCAGCAGGTTGGGTGGCATCTGTGGAGAGAAATCGGTTAGCGTTTCACGTCGCTGGACCCAAAACGTTAACTCTGATTTCTCTTCACAGATGCTAGCAGAGCTGTTGAGGTTTTCTAGCAATTTCTCTTGCTTTACAAGCAGTTTGATCACTCGGGCAGTTCAAGGTTGGAAGGATGAGAAAGGAGAAAGCGTAGAGGGACCTCCATAGTTCACGTAGAAGTTTATCCCACCTGTAGGATGTTTTTCACCAGTAGTTGGGAGGGGAAGTAAATCTCTCGGGTGTTCAGGCAATGAGTTTAAGAAGAAGAAAGAGAAACCACTGCCGGAGCTGCTGCCGCTGGAGGCTTGCTGGATGAGTTGTGTACCTGGTGCCTCGTTGACTGAATGTCAATGTAGTATCAACCTGATGAAGGTGAAAGTTTTCAGATGTTTTCTTATCCATTGCGCAAGAACATTTTAATATCTCTTAGCACAAACGATACTTAGCTGACATAAATCTAAGAAGTAGTTGCTTTTTGCAATCGTTCCGCCAAAAATATTACAGACCTTCATTATACTGAAGATCTCTGACATCTGACAGTGTTCTTTTGTGGTGCAGATAGGACTTTGAAAGATTTCTGTTAGCATTGAAAGAATATGTTGGTGCAGAAGTGAAGTTTTTTTTAAGCAAGGCTTCATGATAGCTAATGTCAGCTTTCATTTCAGAGTATTGAGCATCGGACTCCTGTAATTATGTAGTGCAGCAAACTAAAACAGATCATGGTGAAATGAAATTTTTGGATAGAAGGATAAGCAAGTAGGGGGCGAGATGAAGCAGGGGGAGAGAAGACTCCTGTGAAACATGAAATTCGGTACAGACTAGCTAACTTGTCTCTGTGCTGCAGATTCTATGTAATCTGTTCGATCCCTGACATTTTAAGAAGCTGTTCGGAATATTACAGTTAAGAAAGTGTTATTAAAACACAGGAGTATGAGTTTGCCAATTGGCAATGTCAGTGAGTAGGAGAATACATTCAAGCATAGATCAAACAATTGAGCAGAATGACCATTGACTTTCGATCCAGGAGTCAATTGTATTGAACATTCTGCATTAATTCAATAATATTGAGGTGAAATCTGATGGACTTCTCAATTCCAATCAGGACTAATTTTTGAGCGGAAGCTCCCAGCACTTTTTTTGAGTTGAAAGACAGCCTTGAGGAATTAACTTGTTTTTTTTTACTGGCTCTGCTTTGAATTTAGACTGAAAAGGAGAAACTGACTTGGAGGGATCGTACCCCCGCTTACATCACCAACATCGTCGCTGTTCTATTTATGGTATGAATGCGAGTGGATATTTTACAAGCCTTGCTTTTCTGTATTTTAGATAACATTGATTTATTATGAGACCTTGTAACATTATGCACATTTACAAACTTAGCAAACTTTTAAAAAAAAGTTATACAGCACAACTGGAGGCCATTTGGTCTATTGTACTTTTTAATTTGGCTCTTTTTCAGAACTATCCAATTAATCCCACTCCCTTGTTCTTTCCCGGTTGCCGTGCGTTTCTTCCCTTTCAAATATTATCCGATTTCCTTTAGAAAGTTGCTCTTGAATCTGCCTTCACTGCTATTCCTCCAGATCAGCACGGCTCACTGCTCAAACAATCAGCTCCTTTAGCTTCCAACAATGATCATGTTGACAAATATCTTAAAGCTGTTTCCTTCAGTAACTGGCCCTTTCACCAGTGAGAATGCTCTCTTGGTAACACTACCTGAGCCCTCCATTTTAATTAAATGACTTAAGCTACAACACAGCTGCAGCACTAAATACTTTTTAAAACTTTAGTGTAGCATTGCAATGCTTAAGTTGGACATTTCTTCCTTCTAATTCTGATGCTGTTAAAAGCGCACACGAGTACAAGATGGGAATCAAAACTGATTCCAGGGCTAATGAGGATGAGCATTGAGGAAATGTTAGAAAACCACAACAATTCGGAATGACTTGGAAATACCTCATTGAGAACCTTTTTATGCTATCATCTGTTAATAATATTTGAGATCAGAACTGGAGAGTGAGGCTGTAGAAGAGAACTTTAGGAAATCAGTTTAAGCAAAATTAAAAATAGATATGAAGAATAACTGAGTGATTAAATATTTGAAAGAATCTGCTTGGTAACGGAGCCAAAAATGATTATGGACATCCAGAATGGAACAGAATATGGTAAAAAGCAAGTTAGGTTATTGTAGGGTTGAGACTGCATTAATCAAATACTTTCTTCTGGTATTTGGTCCATGTGTTCTCTTAATGCTATTTTGTTATAACCATTGCACATTTTGTAGCTTACAATTCAAACGGTCCAAATGGAGCCAACCTAATAAGTGGGGCATTCCAGTCAATAGTCCAAAGGAGAACTCTCCAAGATCGAAGAAATGAATTAATTCTCCTTAATCCCTTTAAATACAAACACCTCTCACTTCCTGGCTTGCAGGTCACTTCCATCTGCTTGTGCATCCACTGAGCACAGGATCCTCACTGACATCCTGGTTTTATCGTTGTAATCAATTTCCTTCACCTCTGCGCTATTGTCTGACTTATTTTCCACATTCACCCTTTCCATGGGATGCACTTCTACTTCTCCATTTTACCACTTCTGCCTCCTCCCTCAGGCTCTGTTTTCTACCATTTCACCAGCTGGTCATCAACTCTATTGAGTGTATCTGCACCTGGCCACATCCTCCTTATCCCTGCCAAACTCTTAGTTTTCCAATTCAGGATCATCATTAAAGCTCTTATTTCCACCTTAAAACTCCAATATCACCTTGACTCATCAGATTGCTGTGATCAATTCTCGCTCTGATTATCCAATATCCCATAAAATACCCAGAGGTATCTTTGGGCACTATGTAAATATAAGTTGTTCAGCTGCTGACTTCGCCAACAATAAATAAAGCAATTACCACTCTGATTCAATGATTAAAATGAAATTATTCTCAATAAAAACTATAACCATGTGCTTATATCACTTTTTAAAAAAGCTTTTTAATTTTATTTTGAGGCACAAAAGCTCTGGTTTGTTAACTAAAATTGTCTGCCTTCTCCAGATTGGTCTGACCTTTGCAATAGTATTTGGAGTGATCCTGTACAGAATCTCCATTGCAGCAGCTATGGCTGTGAGCCCTGACCCTTATGCGAGAAGCAATGTTCGGGTCATTGTCACAGCTACTGCGGTTATCATCAATTTGGTGGTCATTCTCATTTTGGATGAAGTGTATGGCTCCATTGCCAGATGGCTGACAGTAATTGGTAAGGACAAGCTCTTGACATCACTTTTCATTTCTTAGTTAATTTCACTCTCTTGATGTAGTGTCACCAGAATGTTTATTTTTAAATGCACACATTACGTTCAAATGGTGTTGAGTAATTTCTAAACTCTGTTTGGAAGCAAAAAGGTTTACAGAATACAAGACCATTCTGTTTGGTGCATTTGTACAATTCGTTGGCTAATCAAATCCATTAGATTCTGCTTGCCCCAATGCTAATATTATCTATTAATAAATAGTCTTTATTTGAGGTGGTACAGTGGCTCAGTGGTTAGCACTGCTGCCTCACAGCACCAGGGACCCATGTTCAATTCACCCCTCAGATGACTGTCTATGTGGAGTTTGCACATTCACCCCATGTCTGCATGCGTTTCCTCTCACAGTCCAAAGATGTGCAGGTTAGGTGGACTGGCCATTCTAAATTGCCCATAGTGTGCAGGCCAGGTGGATTAGCCATGGAAAATACAAGGTTACAGGGATAGGTGGAGGAATGGGTCTAGGTGAGATGCTTTTCAGAGAGTTGGTGTGGACTCGATGGGCTGAATGGCCTTTTTCTGCACTGTAGGGATTCTATGAAAAAACCTGCCATAAATATTATTGTTGCTTTTTTGTTTACCCAATATTAAAGAGCAAAGACCATTTACCCTACCACCTCATCCACTTCTTATTCCAAACATTTTCTGCTGTTCATCATTTATATTGCTCGTAGGTTGGTCTGTAACTCCACATTTGATTTTTTTTTTAAATTTCACGGGATGTGGGTATTGTTGACTGAGCCAGCATTTTCTGCCTACCCCTGAGTGGCTTGATATACGGGCATTAAGAGCCAACCACATAGCTGTGGGTTGGGAGTCGTGTGTAGGCCAGACCAGGTAAAGGATGGCACATTTCCTTCCCTGAAGGATATTAGTGAACCGGATGGGTTTTTATAAGAGTAGGTAATGATTTTTTGAATTAGCTTTCAATTCGAGGTTTGTGAATTGACATTACCTGAGATGATGTGGTGGTATTTGAACCCATGACCCCAGAGAATTAGCCTGGCTTTCTGATATTACCATTTCCCCATTTAGCTGTCTTTCCCATAAAAGCTTCAGCTCTGCTTCAGCTGAGAAGTGGTTCAATTGGAGCTTGAAGTTAATTGAATTTAGTAGCTGTTTGATAAGTTTACACATTGCCCATTACTAGTAGATTTTACATTCCAGATCATAGAATTTGTACACTTGACATTTTGAAGTATGATAGATGCTCCCAAAACTTTTGCGAATAAACAAGTAGTCTGTAATGGTAATGGGTTATTGGAATGAGGTCAGAAGAAGTTTAAAAAAGAGAAGAAACTGACATTGCTGGCAGTTCAAACGCGATTCACTTAGCTGTTTGCTAGCATGAAGGGATTGCCTTAGCAAGAATGGTTAAATAGTTAAGTTTTTAGTCATTCAAATTTAGAGGAATGAAGGGGGAATATTTTTGAGCTTATACGATTCTGAGGGGGCTTGACAGGGTGGATGTTGACTAGATGGTTCCATGACTGGGGGAGGCTTGAACAAGGGGGAAACAAGCTACAGAGTAAGGGGGTACTCATTTAAAATTGACCCCCAACAATAACAACCTTTCTCCTGTTGTGCCAGGTATGACTCCAACCAGCAGAGGGACCCCCCACCTTCCCCGTCACCCCAGTTTACATTGACTGCAGTTTTGTTGGGACTAAAACAAAAATAGAGATTACTGGAAAAGTTCAGCAGGTCCGGCAGAAATCGGAGTTAACGTTTTGGGTAGGGTAACCCTTCCTCGGAACTTACTGGGCTCCTTGATGCCACACTTGGTTGAATGATGTCAAGGGCAGCCTCACCCATAGAATTCAGCTCCGTTTGGCCATCTTTAGACTGAGGCTGTAATGAAGGGATGAGAAGTGTCGAGAGCTCAGGGCATTGTTAGGAGATTACAGAGAAAGTCAGGGGTGAGGCCCTCTTTTATAAGATGAAAACATTCTATTTAATATCTTACAGACTTTCACCGGTTCTCAGTCCTATGAGAATTAGTGAAAGTTCAGATCATTGGGGAGGTGGTATGGGTTGGGAGGAGTGGTGCTGACCAAGAGAAATTGGGCTATTTCAGTCATTATTTGTCCGATGCTACAATCCTATTTTGTTTTACCCCTTCTACAGAGATTCCCAAAACAGATAAAAGTTTTGAAGAAAAGTTAATCTTTAAGGCTTTTCTGCTGAAGTTTGTGAATGCCTACACTCCAATCTTTTATGTTGCATTTTTCAAAGGCAGGTGAGTGATTTTAGAACAAAATGTTCCCCCTCACGTGCCAACCTAGCAAGGACTCTGATACAATGAAATCCCACTACGGTCAAAACAGGTTGTGTTCTTGTTGAAGTAATGTGCAGTCTTTGAAGTCTGCCCCGAGGCAGTGTCCCAGTCTTAACCAAGTTAAACTACTTCCTTCTGTCTCAAATGCAGAATTGGGAATGCTTGCTGTTGATTGCAATATTCAGTCCTATTCTCAATTGCTGGGACAACGTAGCAAGGACTGGACATTATTCAGGCTTTGGTTGATAAAGTAGTGAGTAACATTTTGTGAGACAAAGCCAGGATGGAAGTTGGCTTTTTCAACTTGATCATGAGCTCCCTTCTGCGTGAGGTATCCATGTGCATCATCTGCAGGATGCACTTCAACTTCCCAAACTGCACCCTCTAAGGGCAAGGGCCACAGGTGCAGGAAAACTCCATCAGCTGCAAGTTCATCTTTAAGTTCCATTATCTTCCTGACGAGGAACTATATGTTCCCTTTGAGTTAAAATTGTGGAACTTCCTCCATGTGGGGCATAGCTTCATATGGAGTGTTGAGTCTGTGAAGACAGCTCACCATGCCCTGCTCGATGGAAGCAGTTGCTGAAATTGTCTGTGACACTCTTTTTTTAAAAAACAGTTCTGCAGTTGGGTTGGCTAATTGTTTCTGGTGGGGATGAAAATCTATTTCTGATGGAGCCACCTTGTGATTTTGACTCTTTTCAACCGAAGTACAATTTAACACTGTGTGCCTTTTAAATTGTAAATATAATTCTTACCAAATATCAGATAACAAGCTGTAGAGCTGGATGAACACAGCAGGCTAGGCAGCATCAGAGGAGCAGGAAAGCTGATGTTTCTCCTTTCTGAAGAAGGGCCCAGACCCGAAAACGTCAGCTTTCCTGCTCCTATGATGCTGCTTGGCCTGCTGTGTTCATCCAGCTCTACACATTGTTATCTCAGATTCTCCAGCATCGGCAGTTCCTACTATCTCTTACCAAATATGGTTTGCTTCTAGGTTCACAGGCCGCCCTGGAAAATATACCTATATTTTTCCTCACATGAGAATGGAAGAGGCAAGTTGGTTATTTTTTAAAAAATAATTGAAAACTAGTCTTGGAATCATATGGCAAACTTTGCAGTGAGAGAAAGGACTGACTTTTGTTCAATTTGTTGTTAAGTGTGCTCCTGGAGGCTGCCTGATGGAACTCTGCATTCAACTGAGCATCATCATGCTGGGCAAACAGCTGATTCAGAACAACCTGTTTGAAATTGGCATTCCGTAAGCATTTACCTTTATCCTGTACAGACTGGTGAAGGACGTGAGACTAGTTCAATTACTTGTGAACTTGTGCTTTATTTTTCCTGTTTTTCTTTCCTCCGTATTGCTTTCACCAATTATTTAAGCTTCCAGTGTCTTTTGAGCCTCTGGTTTTAGGCCTGTATCCTTGGGAGGAGGTGTCTAACCTGTACTCCAGCCTTTCCCAGAGTCACTGGGTAAACAGCTACCAGAAGGTGTATGACACCAGTGGCAAGCAGTCTCTCTATGAACTTGTGACTTTTGCTTGCAGCCTCTCCTCACTGGGACGGCTGTGATCAAGAGCTCACCAATGGAACAGACAGTCACGCAAACACTATCCTAATACATTCCAAGAGATATTTTGGGTGACAGCTAACAGCTGTTATTGCATTGGCCTGTTGTACTCTCTGCCTGGTACTTGATTCTAGTGAAATCGACCTGATGTGCTATCGTATAACCAGGTGTAGATAATAAAAGGTGCAGCCCCATCCATTTTGAACAATCACCCAAGCTGTGCTCCTTCTCCAATATGCTGACAGTCCTATGTACATCTGTCTTTCAGGTGTTTTATATGATGTGACATCTAAACAGTAAATTATGCTTTTTGGTATTTTGTGATATTGACAAGCTCCGGAATGTTGTGTGGGAAGAGGGTTGATGACGTGTTTATCCAATTCATACTGTCAAATCAAGACCATAATTAAGATCAAAGTTGCATGTATAAATTTTTTTATGATTTGCATATTTGGTCAGAGTATTCAAAATAGAACATTTGATCCAGACCTTGTGGGATGTTTTGATTTATTATTGTCACATAATGTAATTGATTTATAGAGCTCACTATAATCCATTTATCAGATCAGAATTATTGAGCTGTAAACCTATGATCATAACTCCTTAATTTGTATTAATGCTTCTGCAAAGTCAAGGAGACATTTCTAGGTAAAAGGTAGGACAGTTATGGCAAAGGGTGGTGTGTGCAGTGTTGGTGCTGGAAAGTGTGGCTAATGGGTGCTTCAAATCCATGGATATCTCAAAGAACTGCCTGAAGGCATTCCTGAAATAAATCAGTGGGACCTACATCAGGTGAGATTTGACTTATTGTAGTCATGTGTACCTAACTACTGTGGAAGGCTGTCTTGCAAGCAGTACAGGCAGATTACTGCAAACAAGGAAGTACAGATCATCGGGTGCTTAGAGCGAGGCATACAGGCTTCACTGCACAGGAGGTGCACAAAGCAAGACCAACATTATTTGAAGTTAGAGAGTCCATTCATCAGCCTAATAACGGCAGAGAAGAGGCTGTTCTTGAACCTGTTGGTGCAGGCTTCTGTATCATCTGCCTGATTGAAGAGGTCGTAAGAGAGCATTACTGGAGTGAGCGAGGTCTTTGGTAGCCTTTCCACAGTAATGAGAGGTAAATGGAATCCGTGGATGGGAGGTTGGCTTCTGTGGTCTGGGCTGTGCACACCACCTTCTGTAGTTCTTATGGTCCTGGGCAGAGCAGTTGCCATACCCGGCTGTTATGCACCCGGACAGTATGCTTTCAATGGTGCATTTGTAGAATCTGGTGAGGTACCCTAATAACATGCCAAGTTTCCTGAGCCACCTGAGGAAGAAGAGATGTTGTGCCTCCTTGACTGTCACACCTATGAGAGGAGGCTTTGGTCTGGTTGTGGCTCTAAACTTTCATGGGACTTTTCATCCAAAAGCCAATAGCAATAGACACCTGAAGGATTAATTGCAGTTTCTAAGTAACCCACCATCTCTCATTGAAAAGGAGTAGGGAAAGATACTGCTTTTTGTTTCACCTCATTTGGCTCTTGGACTCGAAGTAGTAAGGTGCCTTGAATTAGGCCACACCACAATACATGGGCCTCAGTCTTGACTAAGTGATGCTGTCTCTGGAATTTATGATGGCATTGAGTGAAGCCTGTACTATCCCATTAAACCATTCGAGCTGGAAAGTCAGATTTCTTCAAATAAAGCGCTTTTCATTTTTTTTATTAGCTTCATTTGATCTACATCTTCTGGGCTTTATTGAACTGGTCAATGTTTTTGTTTGAAAAGTGGACATGTGACCATATAAAGCAGGAATATGCCACTTGGCCCCTACAGTGTAGTGCTCCATTCAGTAAGTTTGTGGCTGATCTGATTACTCCATGTTTCCACCTATCCCCAATAACCTTTCATCCCTCTGCTTATCAAGAATCTAATTACCTGTGCCTGAAAAATATTGAACAAATCTGCCTCCACTCTTTTTTTTTTTAAGAGGTGGAGAGTTACATAGACTCAACCCTCAGAAAAACAACCATCTCCATAGAATCCCTGCAGTGTGCAAGCAGGCCATTCAGCCCATTGAGTCCACACTGACCCTCCGAAGAGCACCCCACCCCCTATCCTATCCTCTCCTATCCCTACATAGTTGTTCTTTCACAAAACCATGTTGACTCTGCCTCGTTACGTTGAGCATAACCGTGTCCTGTTATAACTTCTTTCATTATAGTTTTAACATTTCCTCAATGCCAGATATTAAACAGTCTGTAGTTTCCTGCTTCCTGTCTACCTAATTTTTTTGGATAAAGGAGTTAATTTGCTAACTTCTAATCGAATGAAACGTTCCTCAAATGTAGGGAATTTGGGAAAACTTAAAACCAATGCATCTGTTATCTCGGTTGCCACTTCTTTTTAAGGTCCTTGGATGAAATCCTTAAGTCCCTGAGGCCTGGACAAACCCTTGGTTCCAACAATTTGCCCGTACCACTTCCCTGGTAATTTATAATTTTCTTGAGTTCCTCCTTCTCTCCCTTCCATTTCCTGATTTAACAGCTATTTCTGGGGTATTGCTCATATCCTGTATTTTACTGAGAATCTGGTTAAGTAGTACATTACTGTAAAAAGGAGTTGATTAATATCTGCACATATCATCTGAGGAATCTTGTCTCTTTGTACTTGTTATTTCAACTCCCTTAGTTGCCCAATGCAGTGATCTGTTCAGTGAACAGCCCCCAAGATATCATCGGTATTTATAGTGAAATCAGTATATTTTGAAAAATACTGAACTTAAATAATTTGCTTTATTCTTCACATCTTTATCCTCCACATACCACTGAGAAACAAAAAAAAAACACAAGATATCATCTCACCAAATAGATTCATGATGCTCCATTGCACTATTTCTGATCTTGTCGGAAACAACCAGAAAATGTTGAAACTGACTCTTCTCGTGAATTAGCCACATAGAATTTGTTTAATTAAATCTTTCACAAGACGTGGGTGTCACTGGCAAGGCCAGCATTTGTTGCCCATCCTTAGTTGTCCTTGAGCTGAGTGGCTTCCTCAGGCATTTTGGTGAGGAGTTAAGAATCAACCACATTGCTGTGGGTCTGGAGTCCCAAGTAGGCCAGACCAGGTAAGGATGGCAGATTTCCTTCCCTAAAGGACATCGGATGGGTTTTTGATAGCGATGGTGGTCACAAAACTGAGACGAGCTTTCAATTCCAGATCTTGTTTTGATTCCTTGATGTTAAACTCCAGCCATTTACCTTGTTGGGATTTAACCCTGTCTTCCCAGATCACTAACTGGGATCTCTGAATACAGTGTCATTACATTACTATGCCCCTGAAAGAGTCTTATTGGCATAGCAAGACCTGTTTCTAACCATTTTGCCCATGCCAACCTATTGAAAGGGTGATCCATTTGTGTCTCTCTATAACTTTGAATAAATACTTGGCAAAGAAAACGTATGCAATTCCCTCTCCAAAGCTTCTATTGAATTTGCTATAACCCCCGCCTGCCCCTGGGGAATAAAAATCAGGCAATATGCCCAGACTATAACACTTCTCTCTGATTCATTAGCTGATTTTCTGAAATCAATGTCTTTTGAGTACTGACCCTCTTGCCAGGAAAAATGTATTCTCCTTATACACGTTCCATCAAATTCCTACATCATTTTGAACATGTCTATTAAAGTTCTCTCTAACCTTCTCAGCTCTAAGGAGGAAAATCCCAGCTCCCTCAGTCTCTAAATAGAACTGAAATCTCAGGCTAAAGTATAAACTAGCAAAATTGACACAACAGTTCATTTGGAGTGATGTGTGTATTTTTAAAAGCTTTTTGTCTGCTTAGTTTGCCAGATGAAGATGATGAATAGTTTGTTGTTCCTCAAGTTCTACCCTGTCAAACACAATCCCATTACATCCGTACATCTGGCAAAACTCCTCTGCAATAACTGAGATTTACCTCGTTTTCCTTTCTCTTAGCACACAGTTGAATGTCAGTATACAAATTCTCTCTACCCACAATTCCCTGCTCATTTTCTGAGGAAGGGTCTAGGCCCAAAACGTCAGCCTTTCTGCTCCTATGATGCTGCTTGGCCGGCTGTGTTCATCCAGCTCTGCATCTTGTCCCTGCTCTTTGTGACAGGTGTCTACTGCATCTTGCTGTAGAACTCATCTGAGTAAGAAGGCTGTAGGTTAAATCCTCCTACAGAGCCTTTAGGACGAAATCTGAGCTGACAATTCAGCTTGACGCCCAGAGCATGCTGCACTGTGAAACATGCTATTGTACAAATGAGACATCCTAATCATACAGGTCTACTTTGAAAAACTAGGAAGTTCTGCCCAGTACTGGCTAATATTTTCTCCTTGCCCACATAGAACATAGAACATTACAACGCAGTACAGGCCCTTGATGTTGCGCCGACCTGTGAAACCAATCTGAAGCCCATCTAACCTAAACTATTCCATTATCATCCATATGTTTATCCAATGACCATTTAAATGCCCTTAAAGTGGGCGAGTCTACTACTTTTGCAGGCAGGGCATTCCATGCCCTTACTACTCTCCAAGTAAAGAACCTACCTCTGACATCTGTCCTATATCTATCACTCCTCAATTTAATGCTATGTCCCCTCGTGCTAGCCACCACCATCTGAGGAAAAAGGCTCCCACTGTCCACCCTATCTAATCCTGTGAGCATCTTGTATGTCTCTATTAAGTCACCTCTTAACCTTCTTCTCTCTAACGAAAACAGCCTCAAGTCCCTCAGCCTTTCCTCGTAAGACCTTCCCTCCATACCAGGCAACATCCTGGTAAATCTCCTCTGCACCCTTTCCAATGCTTCCACATCCTTCCTATAATGCGGTGACCAGAACTGTACGCAATACTCCAAGTGCGGCCGCACCAGAGTTTTGTACAGCTGCAATATGACCTCATGGCTCCGAAACTCAATCCCTCTACCAATAAAACCTAACACACCGTATACCTTCTTAACAACGCTATCAACCTGGGTGGCAACTTTCAGTGATCTATGCACATGGACACCGAGATCTCTCTGCTCATCCACACTACCAAGAATCTTACCATTAGCCCAGTACTCTGTATTCCTGTTACTCCTTCCAAAGTGAATCACCTCTCACTTTTCCGCATTAAACTCCATTTGCCACCTCTCAGCCCAGCTCTGCAGCTTATCTATGTCCCTCTGTAACCTGCAACATCCTTCCGCACTATCCACAACTCCACCGACTTTGGTGTCATCCGCAAATTTACTAACCCATCCTTCTACGCCCTCATCCAGGTCATTTTATAAAAATGACAAGCAGCAGTGGCCCCAAAACACATCCTTGAGGTACACCACTAGTAACTGAACGCCAGGATGAACATTTCCCATCAACCACCACCCTCTGTCGTCTTACAGCTAGCCAATTTCTGATCCAAACTGCTAAATCACTCTCAATCCCATGCCTCTCTATTTTCTGCAATAGACTACCGTGGGGAACCTTATCAAACGCTTTACTGAAATCCATATACACCACATCAACCGCTTTACCCTCATCCACCTGTTTGGTCACCTTCTCAAAGAACTCAATAAGGTTTGTGAGGCACGACCTACCCTTCGCAAAACCGTGTTGACTATCCCTAATCAAATTATTCCTTTCTAGATGATTATAAATCCTATCTCTTATAATCCTTTCCAACACTTTACCCACAACCGAAGTAAGGCTCACTGGTCTATAATTACCAGGGTTGTCTCTACTCCCCTTCTTGAACAAGGGGACAACATTTGCTAGTCTCCAGTCTTCTGGCACTCTTCCTGTAGATAATGACGACATAAAGATCAAAGCCAAAGGCTCTGCAATCTCCTCTCTAGCTTCCCAGAGAATCCTAGGATAAATCCCATCCGGCCCAGGGGACTTATCTATTTTCACACCTTCCAGAATTGCTAACACCTCCTCCTTATGAACCTCAATCCCGTCTAGTCTAATAGCCTGTATCTCAGTATTCTCCTCGACAACTTTGTCTTTTTCCTGTGTGAATACTGACAAAATATGCATTTAGCGCCTCTCCTGTCTCTTCAGACTCCACGCACAACTTCCCACTACTGTCCTTGACTGGCCCCAATCTTACTGTAGTCATTTTTTTATTCCTGACATACCTATAGAAAGCTTTAGGGTTTTCCTTGATCCTACCTGCTAAAGACTTCTCATGTCCCCTCCTGGCTCTTCTTAGCTCTCTCTTTAGGTCCTTCCTGGCTAACTTGTAACTCTCAAGCGCCCTAACTGAGCCTTCATGCCTCATCTCTACATAAGCCTCCTTCTTCCTCTTGACAAGAGATTCAACTTCTTTACTAAACCACGGTTTCCTCGCTCGACCACTTCCTGCCTGCCTGACAGGTACATACTTCTCAAGGACATGCAGTAGCTGTTCCTTGAACAAGCTCCACATTTCAATTGTGCCCAGCCCCTGCAGTTTCCTTCTCCATCCTATGCATCTTAAATCTTCCTAATCGCTTCATAATTGCCTTTCCCCCAGCTATAACTCTTGCCCTGCGGTATATACCGATCCCTTTCCATCACTAAAGTAAACGTAACCGAATTGTGGTCACTATCACCGAAGTGCTCACCTACCTCCAAATCAACACCTGGCCTGATTCATTACCCAGTACCAAATCCAATGTAGCCTCGCCTCTTGTTGGCCTATCTACATACTGTGTCAGGAAACCCTCCTGCACACATTGTACAAAAACTGACCCATCTAAAGTACTCGAACTATAGTGTTTCCAGTCAATCTTTGGAAAGTTAATGCCTGAAACATTTTTTTCATATAAAACAAAACTGCAGATGCTCGAAATTTTAAACAAAGCAAATTGTCGGAGAAACCCAGCAGGTTCAGAAGTATCTGTGGAGGGAGAAAAACAGTTGACATTTGGAGTCCAGTGACTCAACCAGCTCTGAAGAAGGATCACTGGACTCTCAATAGTAATTCTGTTTTCTGTCCACCGATGCTGCCAGACCTGCTGAGTTTTGCCAGTTACTTCTGTTTTTATACCTGAAACAGTTTGTTTGGCCATAACTTAGTGGCTTTTGAGGGATATTACTGTACACAACTTGGCTATCCCAATACTACTACAATGGAGATTGTGAAAGGTTCTATAGTTGTTCAAGTCTGTCTGTTCCTTTTTAGAGTATACCACTCAATGACCACACTTCCCTTGCAAAACTTTACTCACTGTAGTTCTTTTGGGAGAACAGTGCTCCAATGTATACAAATGCACATGATGCCCATCTGTATAGAAATGGCAAGGGGTTGACCTTCTATAACCTGACCTTGACACTAAATTTCTCCATGTTTAGTTTCCAATTATTGACATTAGAGCATAACGTGGAGCCATTTGAATCAGTGTGCTGGCACAACCTCTTCAACTAGGTCTCCCTACCCTAATGTTTTTACACTTTTTTAGTATTCAGTGGCTGCTACTTCATACTGAGACTAAACTTGTGCAAATCAGGAATTTTAATAGCCAAACAGATTCCCAAATGAAATAGTGAGCCTCCATTCTTGACTGTCTTTTGTGCAATCACACCACATCCCCGCATCTGGGTGTACACTAAATTCCATTTTTATTTTTACCATGATCATAGCATTCATGTAATCTAATTTTACTTCCAGCTGATACTACTTTTGTAATGAGTGCATTGTGTTTATAGAATGAAGAATATCAATAAATCAGTCGGAAGCCATGCAGTGAGATATACCCAACTGATATGGAATGACCTTCATGCCCCATTCCTGTTCATTGACAATCCCTGTAGTGACCAGTAACCTTTTTAAAACTTTGAATTTCCAGTTGAAAGAATGACATGAAATTTCATTTTTAAGACGTTTGCATAACGAGCAAACTAAAAACACTGTTGACCAAACTTCACTTTTGCAAGAAACCTTTAAAAGTATGGAACAGAAGCTCCCTTTCCTTTATGCACAACCAAAAAACTCAATTTGACAGGATTTTCCCAAACCAGTTCAATTTTTGGCTATGGTCCAAAGTTTCTCATCTCCCAAGCATTTATTTCTTTTATTTCCCAGCCTGGTAATATTTAACCGTAGAGCCAGTCTTTCACAGTAAGATTTTATTCCTCTGGTAATTTTCATTCAAACAGAAAGTAGACATGGCCTGCAGCATCATTTCAAATCCTTATGTATTTGGTCTCTTCTAACTGAGCGCTAACTCCCACCCAAATTCCTATGCAGTGAACTAGTAAGATTTCCAGCCTCTAGTTTGTCTCTTTCTCTGGCAGCTTGCTTAGGTCAGAGCCTGCAGACTAACACAGAAACTCTATCCTCTCAGTGCCCATCTCTAAGAAAACAAAGCATGTGATCATTGTATCCAGGAAGCAATGTTAAGTCACAATCCATAGAATGAATCCCTACAGTGTGGAAACAGACCCATATGGCCCAACAAGTCCACACCGATCTTCCAAAAAGCATTCCC
>NC_063348.1:59546976-59586808 GCF_021869965.1 Rhincodon typus
GAATATGAGTTGCTGTTCCTGCAACCTTCGGGTGGCATCGTTGTGGCACTGCAGGAGGCCCAGGATGGACATGTCGTCTGAGGAATGGGAGGGGGAGTTGAAATGGTTCGCGACTGGGAGGTGCAGTTAACATTAGAAAGACGGAGTTTGAGGGGGGACCTGATTGAAGTCTACAAAATCATGAGAGGTATAGACAGGGTGGATAGCAAGAAGCTTTTTCCCCAGAGTGGGGGACTCGATTACTAGGGGTCACGATTTCAAAGTGAGAGGGGAAAAGTTTAAGGGAGATATGCGTGGAAAATTCTTTACACAGAGGGTGGTGGGTGCCTGGAACGCGTTGCCAGCGGAGGTGGTAGAGGCGGGCACGATAGCGTCATTTAAGATGTATCTAGACAGATACATGAATGGGCAGGGAGCAGAGGGATACAGATCCTTGGAAAATAGGTGGCAGGTTTAGATAGAAGATCTGGATCAGCGCAGGCTTGGAGGGCGGAAGGATCTGTTCCTGTGCTGTAATTTTCTTTGTTCTTTTTGTTCTTTGTGTTCTTTGAAAAGCTTTGTTTATGAGTGGTACTGGCAAATCACAGCAAGCGAAGGATGTACAAATCAAAAAGACTTTGAGGCATATAGGTTACATCATTTGAGGCTAGAGTCCATTCAACAGTCTGATAACAGCTGGAAAGAAGCTGTTCCTGAACCTGCTTGTGCATGTGTTCGGGGCTTCTGCGTTTTCGTGCCTTTTACTTGGGGTCCTACATATCGTTTGTATTTAAGTAACCATTCAATTCCCTCCTGAATGCCTCCATTAAACCTGCTTCCACTGCATTCCAAGCCCCAACTACTCAGGTTTTCCTTTCACAAAAGTAGCAAAAGTGACGTGAGAATCACTTCAATTGTGTCAGAGATAGTAGTCTAGCCCCGAAACGTCAGCTTTCCTGCTCCTCTGATGCTGCTTGGCTTGCTGTGTTCATCCAGCTCTACACCTTGTTACTTCAATTGTGTGTTGTCTTATTCTCCACCCTTTTCGAAGTTTGACCCTGTCCAGACCCGTCATGAATTTGAAAACTTCAAACAGATCTCCTCTTAATCTTCTCTCAAGGGGAAACACCTCTAACTTCTCCATCTTATCCTCATAACTGAGAATTCTCACCCCTGGATCCAGTCTCATAAACCTGTTATGAACCCCTCCAATGTACTCTCACCTTCCTAAAGTGTACACAGTACTGCAGCTGAGATTTTAAACATGTTTGGAATGGTTTCCCTGCTTTGGTATTCTATCCCACTCTTAAATCCTAGTGTGGAAAAGATTCAGAAGTGGCTGTAGAGATGAAGAATGTTAGTTATGGTGGTAGATGGGAGAACCTGGGGCTGCTCTCTTTCCAGGAGGGAAAGCCGAGTACAGGTCTGATTGAAGTACTCATAATCATGAGGCAAGTGGACAGAGTAAATGACGTGAAAATTTTCCCACTTATGAAAGTGTTGGGATTTCATTTGATTTATTATTGCCACATGTAGCAACATAGTGAAAAGTATTGTTTTGCACGCTAACCAGACAAATCCCACCTGACATAAGTACATCAGGGTAATAGAATAGAATGTAGAATATAGTGTTACAGCCACAGAGAAGGTGCAGAGAAGGATCAAATCTAATATTTGAGAGATCCATTCAAGAGCCTGATAACAGCAGGGAAGAAGCTGTTCTTGAATCTGTTGGTACGTGTTTTGAAACTTTTGTATCTTCTCCCCGGTGGAAGAGAGTATAACCAGGGTGGGAGGGGTCTTTGATTATGTTGGCCACTTTTCTAAGGAGTGGGAAGTGTAGCCAGCCAATCAAAGGAAGGCTGGTTTTCATGATGGACTGGGCTGCATTCATAATTCTCTAATTTTGAATAAGAATGTACAATCACAAAGTAATTAGTAAAAGAAACAAAAGTGATATGATGGACTGTTTTTAAAATCATTCACAAGATTTCAGAGATCCACAGATTTTCACATAGCCAGTGGTTGGGGTCTAGAATGCTCTCAATGTGGTGGAGGATAGTTATCAGTTTTAAAGAGGGAATTAGGTGGCCGTTTGGAAAGGCAGTGTGTGCAGAGAGTGGGGACAAAGCAGGGGAGTGTTGCTGAGTGTGATGCTCATTTGGAGAGTTGGCATAGATAGGCAGAATGGCTGTCTGCTACACTCTGTAATTGTTCTAATGATGAAGTGCACTTTTTTTTCTGGGTATCAGGTTCATACATACCACCAGCAAAATCTTTGCAAATTTTCTATTTGTAGAATGTGAAGCTTCTCTGTCAAGATAATTAAAATTTTGGAATTCTTTATGCTCTTAAGTTTTAATATTTTGACTTCTATCTGAATGCAGTCTGCTTGTCTCAATTTTATATTGTGTGCGCGCTCTCTCTCAATATAATGAAAGTGGCAGCTTATTATAGATGTGTATTTAACTCCTGTGCTTGCTGTACAACAACTCTTGTACAACATGGTTGGTTGCTCATCTTGTTTGATGACATCACTGCTGCTGGATGACTAGAGATTCCTTGATTTGGTATCGAATCCCAACCAATTAGGAAAGGTCACAAGATCACATCAATGGGTGGATTCATTCTCCTCGAGTCTGCATGGGTTTCCTCCGGGTGCCCCGATTTCCTCCAACAGTCCAAGAATGTGTAGATTGAGTGGATTGGCCATTCTTGGATAGTGAACAATATTGGTTCAATGTTGACCATGAAATCCGGGTCAAAATTTGACACAGATGTATTATTCCTGCGCATTGCTGCATTTTTATGTTGCGATCCTATATTGAGAATGGCCTCGGGCTTGATTCTGTTTTGTTGACTACAAGCAAATAAGTTGTTGCTGCTCTGAATGTCTTAATATGTGAACTGTCCATTCTGCAGTCATCCAGTTCGGATTTGTGACCCTCTTTGTGGCCTCCTTCCCACTCGCTCCACTGTTTGCACTACTCAACAACGTCATTGAAATCCGCCTGGATGCTAAAAAGTTCACCACTGAGCTCCGAAGACCCGATGCAACAAAAGCAAAGGATATTGGTCAGTCAATCTCATGATTATTGTGTTAATGTAATGTTCTTAGTGAGCAAAAAGGACAGTTTGGTATCTGACTTGGCACATCTTAGTGCGACATAATGGCCCAGTGGTTAGCACTGCTGCCTCAGCGCCAGGGACCCAGGTTTGATTCCTCACTCAAACGACTGACTGTGTGGAGTTTGCATGTTCTCCCCGTGTCTGCATGGGTTTCCTGTGGGTGCTCCGGTTTCCTCCCACATCCGAGGATGTGCAGATTAAGTGGATTGGCCAAGCTAAATTGCCCCTAGTGTCCAGGGATGTGTAGGCTAGGTGGGTTAGCCATGAGAAATGTAGGGTTACAGGGATAGGGTAGGAGGGAGGGTTTAAGTGGGATGCTTTGGAGGGTCAGTGTGGACTCGAGCTGAATAGCCTGCTTCCATACTGTAGGGATTCTATAATCTGTGCTGTTCTCAGAGCCACTTTTCTAAGATATATGGTGCTATGGTTTTGATCTGGGACGTTCCTCAGGATAGTGTCCTAGGCCCAAACATCTCCAGCTATTTCATCAATGACCTTTCCTCCATCATAATGACAGAAGTGGGGATGTTTATCAATGAGTATGATATTCAGCACCACTTGTGATGACTCGGATACTGAAACAGTTCATGTTCAAATGCAGTGAGGTCCAGACTTGGACTTGCAAGTGGTGAGTAACGTTCATGTCACAGAAATGCCAGGCAATGACCATCTCCAATTACCTCTGTCCCTTAACA
Source organism: Rhincodon typus (assembly GCF_021869965.1). NCBI lineage: Eukaryota > Metazoa > Chordata > Chondrichthyes > Orectolobiformes > Rhincodontidae > Rhincodon > Rhincodon typus. The sequence continues at coordinate 59,550,780 of NC_063348.1, forward strand.
TTCACTGGTACTACAATCGCTGAATCCCCCACTATCAACGTCCTGGGGGTTACCATTGACCAGAAACTCAATTGGACTTGCCATATAATTAGTCCGAGGCTAGCAATACTGCAGTGAGTAATTCACCACCTGACTCCCTAAAGCCAATCCACCGTCTACAAGGCACAAGTCAGGGGTATAATGGAATACTTCCCAACTGTCTGGATGAGTGCAGCTCCTACAAGACTTAAGTAGAACACAAATCTTGAAATTCCCTCCCTAACGGTGTTGTGGGACAACCTAGAGCATGTGGACTGCAGCGGCTTAAAAAGGCAGCTCACCACCACCTCAAGGGGCAGCTAGGGATGGGTAATAATTCCTGGATCAGCCAGTGACACCCATGTCCCACAAGTGAATGAAAAACTGCGAATGGGCAATGGAAACAGTTTTAATAGTAACTTTCAAGATGCAATTGGATAAATCCTTTGAAAGCTGCAAGCATAACAAAACGGCAACAGAATTAGTTGCAGAGCTGGATGAACACAGCAGGCCAAGCAGCATCATAGGAGCAGGAAGGCTGACGTTTCGGGCCTAGACCCTTCCTGCTCCTATGATGCTGCTTTGCCTGCTGTGTTCATCCAGCTCTGCACCTTGTTGTCTCGGATTCTCCAGCATCTGCAGTTCCTACTATCTCTAACAGAATTAGTTGTTCAGCTCTTCCAAAGAACCAGCACACACTATGGGCTAAATGGTTTTTTCTGATTTTGTACCATTCACAATGAGCTACTGAAATGCAAGATCCATAAATTGTAAAATTGAAATAATATTCACAAACCAACAATTTTGTATACATCCTTCAACCAAACTTTCCTGAACAAGGGTAATACCCACAACGTTGACTTCCCCTTTCCTCCAGATGCGCTGCCTGGCTTGCTGTGTTTTTCCAGCATCCTATTTGTCTACCTATTTGTTTAACATCTTTTTATTTAAAACAAGACATGCAAAGAATTCCTACTCTAAGTTTGTATCCTTGCTATGTTTTTGTTTAGGTTTGCTTTGTTTTCATTTCGGTCATTTTTGATCTCTACTCCCAGGCTGTTTGCTTTTGCAAGCTAGAATTTCAGTGTTTTGCCATGAGACAGATAGATAAATACATCCAATTGCAATAATCACTTCATATCAGTAAAGAGCTTCTCGGAATCGGTTACAGCACAAAGAGGCCATTCAGCCCACTGTGTCTGCAGCAGCTCTTCAAGTGAGCATCATTACCTGTTACTGTTTATCCTGCTTCCTGACCCCCACACTCTTATATCTTTCTTTTATTCCAATAGCCATCCACTGCCCTCTTGAATGCCTCAATTGAACTTGCCCCCCACCAGGCAGTGTATTCTAGGCCCTGACTAATTACTGTGTGAAGATGATTCTCCTTGCATCATCTTTGCTTCATTTGCACAGCTACTTTAAATCTATGCCTTTTGTTCTTGTTCCTTTTCATGAACAGGAACAGCTTCTTTCCATCTACTCTGCCCAGCCCCCACTCATTATTTTGGGAAAACTCTTTCCAATCTCCTTTCCACCACAATCTCCCCCAGGAGAACAGTCCCAATTTCTTCAGGCTATCCTCAGCTGAAGTTTCTTATTCCTGGAACTGTTCTTGTAAATTATTTCTGCATTCTTCTAATGCATTCATATTTTGCCTATAATGCAGTACTCAACTGTTCACAATACTCCAGCTGGGGTCTAACATGTACCTTGTACAAGTTCAACATCACCTCCCTGCCCTTGTACTGAGGACAGTGTATGCTTTATTACTGTCTGATTCTCTTCCAGCACCTTTTGTACTGTGGGACTCAGCAACTCCTCCACTTTCCTTTCAACTAGTATCTGCATCTGGATTTTTTGAGTTCTGACTTTGTTTTGATCTGTGCAGAGATTAAAAACAAAGGCTAGTAACTTGTCTCTGTGTGGTTGATATATTTATACAACATTTGGGAGCCCTGTCACAAAGAACAGTTTTCAGTCTTATCGCTTTTTTTCCTCTCAAAAGCGGAAGGGGAATTTGCTTTGAGACAAATTAAAATGCCTAGGAGCAGGTCTTCTCATAGCTTGTGTATATATTGTCTGGAAGGATCAAAGAATGGGGAAAAGGTCCCTCGGAAGAGCATTTTAATTGCTTTCAAAAAAAGCAAGTGTTTATTTCCAGCATTTCTGTTTTATTTCCTGATTTGTATTTTTGTTACAATTTTTACTTCAGAGATTTAATGTTATGCATGTTTGTGATGAAATCCCTGATCAGCCAATGGAGATCAGAGCCATGAATTACAAAACTTAATCAAATCCAGGATGAGAGCAGCTGATCTTTGACTCAAATATTTGGGGCTGTATTTTGAAGAAGTGGATCTGTGGCCATCAATAATCTGACTGAGTATGTGAAATATCTTGGCGTATCAGATGAAAGGGAAGAGTTTGACTCATGGTTCAAAGTGCAAGTGTGCGTGAAGAGACAAATCTACCAAGGCATCCTGTAGTTAAGACAAACCCAGTTAAAATGGACCAGATCTTCGTGCTAGGCCTATTCAGGATTGTCAAAAGGACAGTCAACCTGATGTTCTGGTTTGTTAAAGATAGTGTGTTCTGGAATGGATTTTAATTCAATACTGAATAAATAATGTTCAAGGAGGTGGGAGAGTGGAAAATAGTCATTTAAGAAGAATATTCCTATAAAAGTAGGTACTTAAATGAGAGAGTGTGGCAGCACATGGTTTTATTTTATTTTCTCAGGATTGTGTAGTGTGCAAACGCTATCATCTGAAACTGGGATGCACAGTAAACAATTAGTTAATACATCTTAAAATAGAAAGTAGCTTCTTAAATTTCAGTAGCATCTGCAAACCATGGAAACCAGTCACTAAGCTAATTCCCAGATTCTGTTTTGTGGGAGATATCAGCCATCGCATTTTCTGGCTTCATATATGCACACACCATATGTTGGGAAGTTCCAGAAATAGCCAATATTGCAAGGTTGGTCAACGAAATGTTAACCCTTATCTAACACTACAGCATTAATTCCAGTGTCCGTCCTTAAACTAGCAAGTGACATTGCAGTTTGTTTGTGAATGTCATTTGTGAAACAAAAAATCCTTTCTCACAAAAAGAAATGACATTTATTACATGAAAAGATTTAAACAAATATGCAGGAGTATGTTACCAGTGCTGACGATGCCATCATTGACATAAAAGTTTATCATGGACTTGTAAGCTGGGCCAAGGCATGTAGGGGACAAGATCAGACCATCCTGTCCCTTGTGCCTGTTTTGTCATTCAGGTAGATCAAAGCTGATCTGCATCTAACCTCCATCTTCACATCTTATTTCCATAACATTTCCTTAAGAAAAATCTATCATTGTGAAGTTAAGTTTTTTTGAGAATTTCAACTGAACAAGCCATAACTTTTGGGGGAAATGGGTGACAGATTTACACTATCCTTTGTCTGAAGTGATACTTTCCAATATCAGCCCTGAATTCCCTCCCATTTGTGACAGTCCATCATTTCTGGGACTTGGGAGGCCAATTAACCTTCAATAGGATTCAGACTGAAACAGCACAATACGAGGCTCTTGCTGTTTGACCAGCCTCCCGTGTTTAGGGACACACTGTGGCAGCTGCTAGTCCTTCCACATACTTCCAATTTTAGCTGTGTTTGCATCAAATGCAAGCAGAAAGACATCACACCATCCATTTGGTTCGATCTGTTGTATTTGTCCCCCCACCTCCCAAGCAGCATATGCTAGAAATATTTAAGTGAAGTCAATCATCAATGCTGAAGTAGGAGTTAGTGGGAATGCTACTAGCTGTGAGCAACCTGAAATCTCAGGATCTTTTATCCAATGTTACCAGTGTCTAACATTGTGGAACATTATCATTGTCTCTTATCTAAAAACAAAATCCTAAGAATAATCTTCAGTTTTTCATGAAAACTATTCAGATGAAGATCATTATTGTAAAGCTCTACTGTGTCTCCTAGTCTGTCTGAATTAGAATCCATCAAAATATATAGACAATGTAGCAGTAGTGCTGTCTCAATTGCCAGTCTTTTTGTAATGGTTTTTGTAGTGGTGGTTATGGTTTTATACGTTTCTAAGCTTGACTTAATGAATTTCTAAATGAGTGGGAATTCAATTTGGATTGGAATTGTTCTTTTCACCAAAATTGGTTTGATGTCAGCTATTGTCAGAAAAGGGAAGAATGTGAAACTAACTGGACAATATCCAAAATGATGTAACTGCTGTCCTGTTGTATTTAGGTATCTGGTACAACATCCTGAGAGGAATTGGCAAGTTGGCTGTTATCATAAATGTAAGTAAATAGTATTTATTTAAATGTCCTTAATTAAAAGAATTTGGAGGTAACTAATCCAGAGTCTGTATGTATTATCTAATTGTCTCAACACAGTGTTTGCCAGTTAATTAAGTTACATTTAATGGGGGAGAGGGGGGCCAGAGGCATTTTGAGGGGATGCTCCGCAGACTAAGCAACAAAGTTAGGGGCAAGACAATCTCAAATTGAGAAATGATCCAATGAGAACTAACTGTACAAGTCAAATCTAATTGATTTATCTGTAAAATTGAGAGAATGGGAAGTCAATGTGCCTTATTTTTCTTTCTAACCTTTCTCATGCAACCTGAATTAGGTTCCCCACCCCCTCCTACCCCAAGGAATCTGTAGATGTACAGAGACTGATGCATACTGAGCTTTCCAAGTTAGCCTGCAGCATTAATGCTAAGCTTTCAGTGAGCTCTGTTTCAGTATCAGTGCAACAGAACAGGACTATAGTGACTGTGGCAATATAATCACCTGCAGCAGTTAATGTTTGCATGTACAAATCACAGCCTATAAATGATGAGGATTACATGATGGAATTCTGCATCATGAAGCACACACTACCTGATGTAAACCCTTTGCGCCCAGCTTGCTTATTTCTGAAGTCTGCATGAGGTCCATGACAACCTTTCCAAATTCTTCATCTTCATTGAAGAGCAACCTGATCCCTCTTGACCCACTTCTTAAAGGAATATGGTGGAGATTAGGCTCACAATAGAGAGAATGACCAAAGTCCTTTCCATGACTCTGCAGAGCTCCCTGACATTGGTGCTTGTGTGGACAGTGAAGGTGGTTATCTAAAATTTGAAAGAAATCTTGATCAGTTGGGTCAATGGGCTGAGGAGTGGCAGATGGAGTTTAATTTGGATAAATGTGAGGTATTGCATTTTTGTAAAAAAACGAGGGCTAGCCTTGTATAATTAAAAGTAGGGCCCTGGGCAGTATTGTGGAACAGAGACCTGGGTGTGCTAGTACATAATTCTTTGAAATTTGGGTCACAGGCAGACAGAGTGGTTAAGGCGGCTTTTGGCACAGTTGCCTTCTTTGCTTAAATCATTTGAGTATAGGAGTTGGGACGTCATACTGAGGTTGTACAGGATGTTGGTGAGGCCTCTTCTGGAGTACTGTGCAGCTCTGGTTGCCCTGTTATAGGAAGGAAATTATTGAATTGGAAAGGGTCCAAAGAAGATTCACCAGGACATTGATTCACACTGTGTTTCAGGAGGCAGTTACACCTGGTAGAAGTAAGTAGTTCAAATTTGGTCAGTGGCCAGGGACAGCAGGGGTTGACCAATGTTGTAGCAAAAAGAGTAAATGGGCTGGTCAAGAGGACTTTAAACTAGAAAGTGAGGGGAGGGGAAGGAAAGGGTAAAACATCCCACCCCACCCCCAACACACCGAGACACCCACATGTTAACTTCTGAAGGGGTGGATGCACCTGCATGGAAACATATGAAAAAAACTGACCGGAAAGGAGAATGCAGGAGAGGTTATTAAAGTCTTCAGCACAGACACAAATAGGACAGAGTGTTTGGAAAGGGCTAGGAATCCAACTTCAAGCACACTGAATAAATGAGCGACAATAAGAAGAGGGATGGTTAATACAGGACTGAAGGTGTTATGTCTGAATGCACACAGTATGAGAAAGAAGGTAAATGAGCTTGTGGCGCAGAACGAAATTGGCAGATATGGTGCGGTGGGCGTCACGGAGACATGGCTGTAAGGGGATCAGGATTGGGAGCTGAATATCCAAGGATATACATCTTAACAAAAAGATAGGCAGGTGGACCAAGGGGGTGGGGTTGCCTGTTTCATACAAAATGAAATAAAATCAATGGTAAGAAATGAAGTAGGGTCAGATGATGTAGAATATGTGTGGGTAGAGTTGAGGAACCATAGAGGCAAAAAACCATAGTTGGAATTATGTACAGGCCTCCAAACAGTAGTCAGGAGCTGGGGCACAACATACACCACGAGATAGAAAAGGTGTGTAAGAAAGGCCAAGTTACGGTGACCTTGGGGGATTTCAATATGCGGGTGGACTGGGAAAATCAGGCTGGTAGTGGATTGCAAGAAAAGGAATTTGTGGAGTGTCTACGAGATGTCTTTTTGGAGCAGCTTGTGATGGAGCCCATTAGGGAACAGGCAATTCTGGATTTAGTGTTGTACAATGAGGCAGACTTGATAAGGGAGCTGAAGGGAAAGGAAGTGATCATAATATGATTGAATTTACTCTGCAATTTGAGAGGGAGAAGATAGAATCAGGGGAATGGTATTACAGCTGAATAAAGGCAATGACAGAGACTGAGGGAGGAGCTAGGCAGAATAGACTGGGAGAGGAGCCTAGCAGGAAAGATGGTGGAACAGCAGCGGCAGGAATTTCTAGGAGTAATTCAGGAGACACAGCAAAAATTTATCCTTGGGAAAAAGAAGCATGGTGCAGGGATGATGAGGCAACCATGGTTGATTAGGGAAGTCAGGGATAGCAGAAAAGCAGAAGGGAAAGGGTGAAGGGCAGTGGGAAACCAGAGCATTGGGAAGCTTACAAAGACCAACAGTGGGCAACAAAAAAGGAAATAAGGAGGGAGAAGATTAAATGAGGGTAAGCCAGCCAGTAATTTAAGGGAATTTTAAGAGTTTCTTTATATATCTAAAGGACAGAGAGAGGCAAAAGTGGACATTGGACCGCTGGTAAATGATGCTGGAGAGATAGTAGTGGGAAATAAGGAAATGGCTGAGGAGCTGAATAATTACTTTGCGTCAGTCTTCACAAGAAGGCACAAGTAATATCCCAAAAATGTGAGAGTCGGGGCAGATCTGAATATGGGGGCCATCACCCAGGAGAAGGTGCTAGAAAAACTGAATGGCCTGAAGGCGCATAAATCACCTGGACCAGATGGACTACACTCCAGAGTTCTTAAGGAGATAGCTGAAGAGATAGTGGTGGTGTTAGTGGTGATCTTTCAGGAATCACTAGAGTCAGGGAGGGCCCAGAGGACTGGAAAATTGCTACCGTGACACCCCTGTTTAAAAAGGAAGTAAGGCAAAAGACTGAAAATTACAGGCCGATTAGCCTAACCTCGGTCATGGGTAAGATTTTAGAGTCCGTTGTGAAGGATGAGATTTCTGAATTCTTGGAAGTGCGTGGTAAAATAGGGCAAAGTCAGCACGGCTAGACCAGGGAGAGGCAATGGATGTTATCTACCTGGACTTCAAGAAGGCCTTTGACAAGGTGCTGCACAGGAGGCAGCTCATTAAGATAAGGGCCCATGATGTTAGAGGCAACGTGCTGGCATGGATAGAAGATTAGCTTTCTGGCAGAAAGCAGAGAGTGGGGATAAAAGGGTATTTCTCATGATGGCAGCCGGTGACAAATGGTGTTCCACAAGGGTTAGTGTTGAGACCACAACTTTTCACTTTGTACATTTAATGATCTAGATGAAGGAACTGTGGGCATTCTGACTAAGTTTGCAGACGATACAAAGATAGATAGAGGGACAGGTAGTATTGAGGAGGTGGGGAGGCTGCAGAAGGACATGGACAGGTTCGGAGAGTGGGCAAAGAAGTGGCAGATGGAGTACAATGTGGGAAAGTGTGAGGTCATGCACTTTAGTAGGAAGAATAAAAACATGGACTATTTGCTAAATGGGGAGAAAATTCAGAAGTCTGAAGTGCAAAGAGACTTGGGAGTTCTAGTCCAGGATTTGCTCAAGGTAAACTTGAGTCAGTAGTTAGGAAGGCAAATGCAACTTTGGCATTTATATTGAGAGGATTTGAATATAAAAGCAGGGATGTACTTCTGAGGCTCTATAACGCTCTGGTCAGGCCACATTTGGAGTATTGTGAGCAGTTTTGGGCCCCATATCTCAGGAAAGATGTACTAGCCATGGAGCGGGCTCAGAGGAGGTTCGCAAGAATGGTCCCAGGAATGAAAAGCTTAACATGAGGAGCATTTGAGGAGTCTGGGTCAATACGCGATGGAGTTTAGACAGATGAGGGGGGATCTAATTGAAACTTTCATAATAATGAAAGGAGATGAGGAGAAACTTCAGCCAGAGAATGGTGAAACTATGGAATTCACTGCCACAAAAGGCTGTGGAGGCCAGGTCATTGAGTATATTTAAGACTGAGATAGGTTCTTGATTGTCAAAGGTTACTGAGAGAAAGTGGGAGAATGGGGTTGAGAAACTTATCAGCCATGATTAAATGGTGGAGCAGACTCGATGGGCTGAATAGCCTAATTTCTGCTCCAATGACTTATAGTCTTATGTTATCTGGAATGGAGGGTTTAAGTTATAAAAATAGGCTGGGACATTTTTCACTGGAGCATAGGAGGTTGAGGTGTGACCTGTCTAGAGGTTTATAAAATCATGAGGGGCATGGATAAGATGAATAACAAGGTCTTTTCCCTAAGGTGGGAAAGTTCCAAACTAGGGGGCATTGGTTTAAGGTAAGAGGAGAAAGATTTTAAAAAGGACCTGAGGCAGCTTTTTCACACATAGGGTAGTTCATGTGTGAAATGAACTGCCAGAGAGAGTGGTGGATGCAGGTTTAGTTACAGCATGTTCCTATCCAAATGTCTTTTACGTGAATAGGAAAGATTTGGAGGGATATGGGCCAAATGCAGGCGGGTGAGACTAGTTTAGTTTGAGAATGTGGTCGGTGTGGACTAGTTGGGCCAAAGGATCTGTTTCTGCGCTGCATGACTCTGACGTTTGAATGCGTTGCTGCAGAATGTTTTGTGCAATCGTCAATTTGTTCACAAACAACACAATGAAACCTTAACTGCGGGAACCTTAGCTAAATAACCAGTTCTTTAAAGTCCACATTGAGATATGCAGCATGGAAACAGACCCTTCAGTCCAACTTGTCCATACCAACCAGATTTCCTATGTAAATCTAGTCCCATTTGGCCCATATCCCTCTTAAACCCTTCATATTCATATGCCCATCCAGTTACCTTTTGAATGTTGTAATTGTACCAACCTCCTCCACTTATGCTGGCAGCTCATTCCATACATGCACCACCCTCTGTGAAAAAGTTGATCCTTAGGTTCCTTTTAATATCTTTCCCCTCTCACCTCAAACCTATGCCCTCTAGTTTTGGACTTCCAAACCCTGGGGAAAAGACCAGAATTACTGAGTCGAGGAGGGTCCCAGAGGCCCAGAAAATGGCAAACGTAACACCCCTGCTTAAGGGAAACAGCAAACAGGAAGTTATCACCGGACCCAAAACGTTAACTCTGTTTTCTCGTTCACAGTTGCTGCCAGACCTGCTGAACTTTTCCAGCAACTTCTGGTTTTGTTCCTGATTCACAGCATCCGCAGTTCTTTTGGTTTTTGTTACAGGAAGTTATTGTCTGGTTAGCCTGATTTTGGTCGTTAAGATTTGAGAGTGCACATTGTCTGCTTTCTGCGATTGGGAAAAGTATAAAGACAGCTTCTTATCGCAGGTTTGCTCATGGTTGACATTGGAATAGCCAAGAGGCTAGTGTGAGAGTTCTATTGTTTCAAAAGTAATGGGATGGTTGCCACACACTTTGTTTCATTTTAAAGTTTTAAACTTAGTTTATGCAGTACAGAAATACCTTGTGTATATATAATGGCACATTGTATACACAACCGAGACTGATGGTGTTTTTCTTAAATTAGATTTATGAACTGAAGCCAGCCGCTTCATGCATCTTTCTGATCCAACATTAGTTTGAGTTTGACTGTTTTGAAAGTGATGATGTTAGTTTCCAATTAAGGTAAAACTGAGTTGGCTAAAAACGCATCTCCGTCAGTCATTGCGTTTTAGGGGAAGTGGGTACACTGCATTGTTATGGCCTTGAGAAAGATCTTGGCTGTGGACAGGGCACTATCACCCTGATGTGTTGTTGGGATATGAGATCACACCATGTCAACCTGTGGCCTGATTTAGAGTCTGCCTGTGTGGTCGATGGGCAGGGACACTGACTAACATTTGCGGGGGAGGGGATCGCGGTGGTGGTTGGGAGGAATTAGACTGCAGGACAAATTATTTCAGCATGTTTCTGTAACATCAGAAACACAACAACAATCACTGTTTTATCCTTTAATCCCAATTCTTGCGTATTCAACAACCCTCTTGGGAAAAGAATAGAAAAAGATTTACAACCCTTTTGAGGGGGAGGTGATTGTATAATGGTATTATTGCTGGACTGTTAATCCAGAGACTCAGATAATGTTCTGGGCACCCGGTTCGAATCCTGCCACGGCAGATGATGGAATTTGATTTCAATAAAAATATCTGGAATTAAGAATCGAAGGATGACCATGAAGCCATTGCTGATTGTCGGAAAAACCCATCTGGTTCACTAATGTCCTTTTAGGGAAGGAAACTGCCATCCTTACCTGGTCTGGGCTACATGTAACTCCAGACCCACAGCAATGTGGTTGACTCTTAAGTGCCCGATGGGCAATAAATGCTGCCCTAGCCATGAATGAATAAAGGAAGTGAAAGAGCTTCTCATCTCAGTCTTAAATGATCATCCCCGTACCTCGAGAACCAAAAGAACTGCGGATGCTGTAAATCAGGGACAAAAACAGGAATTGCTGGAAAAGCTCAGCAGGTGTGGCAGCATCTTTGGAGAGAAATCCGAGTTAACGTTTCAGGTTTTGCAAGGGTCACTCGACCGGAAACGTTAATTCTGATTTCTTTCCACAGATGTTGCCAGACTTGCTGAGCTTTTCCAGCAATTTCTGTTTTTGTCCCTTTACCTTGAGCCTTTGTCTTTGATTCCCCAGCCAAGAGTCAACACCTTCTTAGTGTCTGCCCCGTCAAGCTCTTTCAGAGTCTTGTAGGTTTCAATAAGATCCCTTTCTTTCTTCCACACTCCAGAGAATATAGACACAATTTATTGAGTCTCTTGTCATGGAGATTCCTCTCATTACAGGGCTCAATTTAGTGAAACATTGATGTACCATCTCCAGTGCAAATACATCCTTCCTTGGGTGTGGAGAATAAAATTGCATCGAGTACACTGTCTCATCAATGCTGTCTACAGCAGTAGAAAGACTTCCTTTCTCTTGTACTCTAATACCTTCTTCATGGTGAAGGCCAACCTACCATTTACCACCTTTAATTGCTGCTTGTTCCTGTGACCCAATCTTCCCCCCCCCCCCCCCCCCAATACTGTGATATTACCTACAACTCCATTGACGTGTACCTTGCGTTTCAACCTTTCATATGCCACCTTGCCTCTTGGAATTCCAGCAAACTAATTCCAATTTCCTTGCTCCCCTTTATCTATCCGGCTCATTGCATATCATTGCACAAAGTAAGAATGCATTGTTAGGATTCTAGAATTTTCCCAACAAATGTCCTGTTAGGTCACCTGTTGTTGACCTCTCCTCTTTCTTGAAGAGCAGCATTCCATTTACTAAAGTTCAATCCGGGACTATTTTAGATACCAGAAAATTTTGGAAAATCGTACATAGTGCATCTACTATTTCTGCAGCTATTGCTTTTTACACACAAGAATGTAAGCCATGTCCAATGGACTCATTGCATTTTAGACCTTTAATTTTCTCTAATTGTTCCTGAATGATATCAGTGATTTTAGGTTTCTCTCAATTATTCAATCCTTGGTTGCCCCTATTTCTCATATCTAACTTGTGGGAATCTCTGCCTGTCACCCCATGCCCTCAGCAGTGTGTCATTCCTAGTTCTGTTGCTGCCATTGATTTCTACATAGACCATTGGACATCTGCATTCCCCCCTCCTTGATCTCTCACCATTACCAGAGGTGTCCTTAACCCAGGCACTGGGCCCTCAGCACAACCTTCAGAGTGTTTGGTCACGGCAACAGAGATTGGGGTCTATCCCCCTGGCTTACTGACCTCTGGCACAGCCACGTTGCTTCTCCATGCCCCCAATTTGAATGACACCCTACATCATTGTGTCATGCTTAGTCTGCTCCTTCATCCTTAATTCTTGTCCTCATCACCTCATGGCAAAGTCTATTTCAAGCTTCCATGCAGAGTTGCTGAATGTTATGAGGTAAGGAATAGCGACATGTTTACACTGGTGATAGAGGTGCTAGATATATCTGGTGCAATGAGAAATGTAAAGTGAATGGGTTTAACCCATGACCTTGTGTATGAATGGATCTGAGGATTGTGTAAATACCACGAACCATGTTTGGGTCTGTTTATTGAATGGACATTTACCGGATGTGATGGTGTAGTAAAATTGTGAAGCTGCCTTCTATCAGTGTTTGTAAACATACTGCCTTGAATAGCAGCATGTTTTGTGAAAGTTGGGTTTTCTTGTGCTGTACGTTTTGTAGCCTACGTCTGTTGCTTGTCCTAGGTTTGAAAATCACGTCCAGTATTAACATGAACAAAGAACAGTACAGCACAGGAAATAGGCCCTTTGGCCCATTAAGATTGCACTGATATGTGATGCCTTTCTAAACTTAAACCTTTTGCCTGTATGTGGTCCATGTCCCCCTCTTCTCTGCCTATTCGTGCATCTGTCAAGATGCCTCTTTAAATGTTGCGACTGGATCTGCTTCTACCACCTGCTCTGGCAGCATATTCCACCACCCTCCGTGTAGAAGAGAACTTGCTTCTCACATCTTCTTTAAACTCAACTCCTTAGTAACTGAAAATTCTGTCCTGGGGGGAGAAAAAATTCTCTTCATTCTATCCATGCCTCTCAAAGTTTGTAAACTTCTATCAGGTCACCCCTCATCCTTCAGCATTCAAGTGAAAACAAAGTAGGTTTGTCCAATCTCTGCCCATAGCTAAAACCCTCCAAACCAGGCAACATCCTGGGAAACCATTTCTGTACCCTCTCCAAAGCCCCTACATCTCTCTGGTAGTGTAGTGACCAGAAGTGCACAATCTCCGTTTCAGTGGACGGCACCAAAGATTTCCAAAACACCATAAGAGATAACAGCAGAATTAAAGTCTGTTCTGCCATTTGATTGTGGTTGATGTTTCTCAACCCCATTCTCCTGCCTTCTCCCTGTACCCTTACTAATCAAGAGCCTGTCTATCTGTGTCAAAAACACTCCATGACTTGGCCTCCACAGCCCGTTGCAGTAATGAGTTCCACAGATTCACCACCCTCTGGCTGAAGAAATTCCTCCAACTCAGTTCTAAAAAGTTGTCCCTTCACTGTGAGGCTGTCCCTTCGGATCCTAGTCTCTATGGCAATTGAGAACGTCTCTATGGCAATTGAGAACATCTCTACGTTCACTCTGCCCAGGCCTCTCAGTATCCTATAAGTTTTTTTTTTAAAAATCAGGTTCCCCTTCAACATTCTAAATTCCATCAAGTACAGACCCAGAGTCCTCAATCGCTCTTCATATGACAAGTCCTTCATCCCTGGAATCATTCTTGTAAACCACCTCTGGACCCCCTCCAAGGCAAGCACATCCCTCCTTAAACACGGAGCCCAAAACTGCGCACAATATTCCAAGTGAGGTCTGACCAGAGCCTTATACAGCCTCAGCAGTATATCCCTGCTCTTATATTCTAACCCTCTTGAAATGAATGCTAACATTGCATGTGTCTTCCTGACTACCAACTGAACCTGCATGTTAACCTCGCGAATCCTGAACCAGGACTCCCAAGTCCCTTCATGCTTCAGATTTCTGAAGCCATTCCCCATTTAGAAAATAGTCTGCGCATCTATTCTTTCTACCAAAGTGCATGACCTCACACTTTCCTGCAATCGTATTCCATCTGCTACTTCCTTGCCCAAGCTCCTAGTGTCCTTCTGCAGCCTCCCCACTTCCTCAACACTATCTATCCCTCCGCCTATCTTTATTGCTAAGTTTGCAGATGACCTAATTCCTTCAGTTACTTTATCCAGATCACTTCTTTTCGTAGGTATATTGTAGCACATGAAGGTGATGTTTGAACTTTAAATGTTCAATGTGCAGTATTTTATATCTTCTTCTTACTGTGACATACTTAAAACAGCAGAATGAGGAGCAGGAATAGACAATTCCCTCGCTTGTTCTGTCGTTTAAAATGATCATGGCTGATCTCATCTTGGCCTAGAGTCCATTTTTCTGCCCACTCTCCATAATCTTTCAAACCAATAATTAAAAATCCCTCAACGTAAATTTGAGGAAACAATGTCCCATTCCTGACGTCTGCATTTTTTGAGGTCCTGTATATAATGGGAGAATGTTGATGCAAGATGTAATACGTGCTGCAGGGCTATGGAGCACTGTCTGATTGATGTCTCTTTGGGGCTGGTGTTATTGCACTGATTCGGAATTGCAGCCAGCTTATGATCTCAAACAGCTCAGTATCTCATCCTGACCAAATGACACAGAGCAAATAACTTCACCACCAGTTGTGTAGCTGGTAAATGGTCCATTGTATAAAAGCATTTCGTTCTGGCAAAATGCCCCACTGAGAGGCAGCTGAGGTTAATTGTATCTGAAGTTGCCAAATACAATAAATCCTCAACACTACCATGAGGAAGGACAAAAGTGAAGGTCTGGTGGTGCCCCATTGCAGTGGCTTTCAACTTCTGTGGAGAGTAGAGGAAAGAGCCATGAATAATGTTTGTACCTGACTTCCCAAAGAATTTCAGTGGTTGACTGATGATTTTAGAAATGTGCTGTCTTGGAACTTAGTCATGGCTTGCTATAAGATTCTAAACCACAAAGTGCTCAAGTACACGAAGGAAAAGTTTCCAAGGAAATTGTCTTTGTACCGCTGTGAGATTTTTCCTCTTAAATCAAGATTTCTACTGGGAACAGAACAAAGACAGATTTTTGACCTTTTTTTCCTCCTTTTGGAAAATGGCCAAATAGTTGGGAACATCATTAATTCTTTCTTTCCTTGACTCAGTTCTCTGCTAGATACCTCAAAAGCTTAGGCCTTTAGAGCAGAGCCAACTCTGGAGTAGCGACAGATGGACATACCAGATGTAATCTGAGGCTCATGGAAGAGCAGCATGAGATTCAGTAAGGCAACTGTAATGTTAAACATACAAGTATGCAAAAGTCAAATGTCCCTTGGTAAATGATAGCCCTTTTGGAATTTTCTTTGTCATCATCTCATTTCTTTTCTCCTTCGTTGAAATGTCAATTTTATCTTTTTTATAAGCAGTTCCCCGCAGAGTTCAAATAATACATTGGTAAGATGTATTGTTTGGTTTTGGGGAGGGTATAGGAGGTTTAAATGGCTGTATTTCCTCACCACCCCTTTTGAAGAGGCTTCTGACAGTTGTCCTCCTTCCTGTCTGCAAACCCATACTTTTCGAAGTGATTGGAAATGGTCTGGCCCTCGCCCCTAGTTAACCAGCCTGTTCTCAGTAGGTCGTGCAAATTCACTGTCAGATCTGATTACTAGGATTGTCTGAGGATGCAGCAGGATGTAGATAAAGGGTGGTGAGTGCCTGGAACGTGCTGACAGAGGTGGTGGTGGTGGTGGAAGCGGACACAATTCCAGCATGCAAAAAACACTTGGATGAATACATGAATAGAAAGGGAATAGAGGGATACGGATACTGTAAGTAAGGACAGTTTTAGTATGGAAGGGCAAAATGTGTCAGTGTAGGCTTGGTGGGCCAAAGGGCCTGTTCCTGCATACTGTATTGTTCTTTGTTCTACTAGTTGACCCCTGAGCAAGGTTCACCATTGGAAGGTCCCCCTCCAACCTGGCCCAGCATTGTGGAGTGAACTCCTGCTCATCAGGGTCCACTAGGAGGCCTTAGGGAATGTTGACCACTTCCAAACCTCAAGTGTCCTGTTGGCTAAAGCAGCTATTGAAGAGATCTAACACCATCTATGGTGTGCTAGCACAGCCTTCAGCCACCTGAGGAAAAGGGTGTTCGAGAACAACAATATCAGTTCCCACCCTCCTACGTGGCTCCGAGACGTGGACTGTCTGCAGCAGACCCCTCAAAGTGCTGGAACAGTACCACCAACGCTGCCTGCACAAGATCCTGCAAATCTGCTGGGAAGACAGGCACCAACACCCCCAGCATCAAGGCATTGACCACCTTTGATCTGCTACAATGGACTAGGCACATTGTCCACATGACTGACATGAGACTCCCCAAGCAGGTGCTCTACTCCCAGCTTCAAATGGCAGGTGAGCAGAGGAAGTGCTTCGGTGATAATCCCGAGGCTTCAACGGTGAAGTGCAACATTCCCAGAAATACCTGAGCATCGCTGGCCCAAGACTGTCCAAAGTAGAGGAGGAGCATCCGGGAAGGTGTGGAGCACCCTGAGACTTGCCTTCGGGATGGGGGTGAGGGGATAGCAGAAGCCAGGTGAAAATAGCGAAAGGAGTGCACCGTCACACCAATGCCCCACCCACCCTTTCCCACGATCACCACCTGTCCCAAGTGTTAGAGTGTACAGTACC
The DNA here is from genome assembly GCF_021869965.1 of Rhincodon typus. Classification (NCBI taxonomy): domain Eukaryota; kingdom Metazoa; phylum Chordata; class Chondrichthyes; order Orectolobiformes; family Rhincodontidae; genus Rhincodon; species Rhincodon typus. Next base: position 59,567,505 of record NC_063348.1, read on the forward strand.
ACATTGGTCTGTACAGGCACCTATGGACTCACCGTGGGAGTAGAACAGAGTCCTCCTCGCCTGCAGGGGACTGCCAATGATGATGATGACCACCCATTAGAAAATATGTCTGCAGTTGGTCAAGAAATGGTTAAAGATTTCTGTTTACCTACTTTCTGAAAATCTTCCAAAAATTCAGGGAAGGTGCTGATGAGCTGCCTTCTTTAACCACTGCAGTCCATATGCTGTGTAGGTAGACACACAATGCCCTTTTGGGGGGGAATTCTAGGATTTTGACCCAGTGACACTGAAGGAACGGTAATATATTTCCAAGTCAGGATGTTTGGTGTCTTGAAGGGGATTTTGCAGCTGGTGATGTTTCCATGTATTTGCTGCCCATGTTGTTCCTGATGGAAGTGGTTGTGGGTTTGGAAGATATATCTACGCAGCCCTGGTGAATTTCTGCAGTGCATCTTGTATATAGTACACACTGCTGCTACTGAGCGTCGGTGGTGGAGGGAGTGAATGTTTGACGGTGTGGTGCCAAGCAAGTGGGCTGCTTTGTCCTGGATGGTGTCAAGCTTGAGTCGTTGGATCTTCAAGGGCAGGACTTGCACAGTTAATGATGGGGCCCTGGGTAGTGTTGTAGAATGTCTGCAGTATTTTCCTTTTATCAGAGGTCAGGATCCTCTCCTCTCTGGTGAAGAGCTGAATGCTAGGCCCATCTTGGTTCTTTCTGTTCCGTTGTGAGCTCTTTTCTTCCTGTAATGAGAGAGAGGAAGACATTGAGTTCCCTCCACTCCCATCATCTTCAGCTCTGAAATTTTACTTCCCTCTTGTATGTAAGCAGGGGAAGTCCAGGCTCTCTTTCTCCTGAATCACTTCTTCCCTGTGGCTGAGAAAATGCTCCTCGAGGCACAGTGAGCCCTTCCAGATGAAGCTTTCCCTGGGGCAGTGTTGAGGTCAACACAAGGAACCTCCATTGTCTTTAGTGGTCTGACCAATACAATTGACTCAATAAGTTGTTCCATTCTGTCCATTGTGTCTCAAAGTTGTGGGTTTCCAAGGAATTTCTCAACCCTGCATTTGTTTGATGCGACTGCATCTGGCTGAGTGAAGATCTCAAAAAGGCACTTCCAAAATCTGAGCTTGTTTGAGGTTGACATAACAGCTGTTTACAATGTATCTGCCTCTGCTGATTCATATTACTGAAGATCAGCTCTGCTCAAATGAAAGTATTGAATGCCACCAAGATGGGAAACTCTTTACCTTCAGTCACCTTCATGCCACTAAACTCGACTAGCCTAGATTGACTGATTGTGTTACTTCCCAGTCTGCACTAGACTTACAGGCCATTGTAACCTCCTGAGTTCTGCAAACACAAAACTCTGCTGCTATTAATGTTTCCAAAATACAGCTCTACCGCCAACCCGTCCCTGGTCAGCCAGATTTTCTACTTGCCCTCCCTGTCGAAGGGAAAGCTCTGGAATATGTTGAGCACAACTCTCACTATGGTCATCACTCTCTCAAAAAGCCACCTCGGATCAGCTGCCCCTTTCTACAAACTATATCAGCAAGTGTTTAAGAACGAGGACCTCCCCATCAATGTAAATCCTAGTGCGGAGCAGTTGTCGTCACGACCCTCCTGATCTGCAGAAAGATCTGAACAGTCTCTTAGTGACGTAAGCACTAAAGAAACACCATCAGTAAATTTTCTTTCGAAGATTTGTAGCTCAGGTTGTGGATGAGGTTGTAGACTTGCTCACCGAGCCGGTGTATTTGACTGCAGATGTTTTGTCACCCTGCTAGGTTACATCATCAGTGGGCCGCCGGTGAAGCGTTGGTGTTCTGTCCTGCTTGTCATCTACCAAAGACCCCAACAAACTGAGGCATATAAATAACAAGCAGAATAGAACACCGACGCTTCACTGAAGGTAACAGTTAGTGTGCCTATCAGGGTGACAAAACATTTGCAACCAAACCCACCAGCTCGACGAGCTTGTCTACAACCTCAACCATCAGCAAATGTTCATCTGCATCCCCCATATGCAAAGGGAGGATTCTGGAACAGGCCAGTGTCGTCCTCAAGACCAAGCCCAACAGAATTTAGATAAAGACCCTCCAATGTCGATGGACTTGATGCTGTCTGGATGACTGTGAAACGTCTCGCAGACTCGGTCCTGACCAGACAGCCAATATTCCAGGTGAAGACCAAGAAACCTCTCCAGGCAATCTGAAGCTCCCCTTCATGCATGGCATCATTTAAATCCAAACCAGAATAACAGAGGAATGAGCCTGTTAGTGTGGTGAAGACTCGGAGACTTTTACATGAGTAGACATTGCCTCAAATCAAGCCACCGCCAGCAACAATACACCAAGAAATACTTTGCTTCTCTTTGTCCTCCAAGTAACATTTTGCAACTTTATAGACTTTGCACACATCACTCATCTCCTCACAAGACATCTGATAGTGCTGCTATGTAACTGTCTCTCATTTGCAATTTGAATCAATAAAACATTTAAAACTGATGAGGAATATTTAATCCCATCAGCACCCAGGATCTCAAATATTTTTGAAATAAACCATCTGATAACAAAGATATTAACCATAGTTATATTTCTTGTTTATGTTGCTAACTCTTGGCATGTAGGTATCATTGGTTGCGCCAGTGTTTATTGCCCATCCTTAGTTGCCCTTGAGAAGGTGATGGTGAGCTGCTGCCGTGACCCACAATGCTGTTGGGGAGTTCCAGGATGTTGACCCAATACATAAATACTTAATATTGAAAATATGTCAAAATCATAAGCAACAAATATAACTCATTATGGTTCAATATTGTTCCTCCATCAAATGGATTGTAGCAGTTCACTTTTAAACTGAAGGCAGATGGTTTAGAGAGATTTGAGGGTCTGGAGTGCACTGCCTGGGAGGGTAGTTGAAACAGGAAACCCTCAAACCTTTAAAAAGTACTTGATGAGCACAACATAACAATCCAGGCTATTGGTCTAGTGCTGGAAAGTGTGACTAGTGTTAGGTAGTTGTGTAATGTTGCTGGTACAGACTTGATGGGCTCAAAGGACACTTCTGTATGATTGTATAAGAAGGCAGTTCATCATTGCCTATTCCTAATTGCCCTGGAGAAGGTAATAAATGTTGGCATAGCCATGACGCCCACGTCCCATGAGGGGATTTCAGTTTTAAAAATCCAAGCCAAACAAGGGTTTAAACCAAAAGCAGGTTTTCAGAGCGGTTTAACTACATTTTAATTGGCAGGAATAGGCTCCTTTTTGAAATTTCCCCACCAATTTTCTGATTCTCTACTCAGATTCCAGGTTAAATGAATGGAAAGAGACATTTCACAAATTGAAGTGACTAGGAAGCTGTTCTACCTTGACATTTGGATAATTTGTACTAGATATTCAAAACTAAAATTAACTATATGCATCTGCCATAATTGTTTCAAAGCAATGGTCAATATTTTTCTCGACTATAGCAACATTGATGCATTCATCTGTTTGCATGAAGCGTTCCTTGTCTGCTCTTTGATTCCCACACCTCTCATTTCCCATTTCCAACATACTTCTCCCCCTTCCCCTGCTTGCCTGTCTTGTCCTATCCTCCTCGAACTTTCTCTCTATGTTGGTCTCCTGTTGTGTTTACTGTTCAGACTTTTCTTTTGATTTATATTGATATCATGGAGAATAGGCTTTTGATTTGATATTGAGGCTGCTTGTTTGTTTATTTCCTTCTGACAGCATTATTTTACTGCCGCTCTGGTATCCTTTCCTAAATTAACGTTTTGTCTCCACCCCAGTGTGCCTGTTATTTAGTCACCAAATCTGGTCTGCATTTGCCAACAGCCCTCACAACCCAGGAATCAAGTCTAATGAACCTTCAACCCAGGGATTGAGGTGGTAGCTATCAGCATGACAGATCCTTTTGAACAGCTGGATAAAAGAAGTGGTTGAAAGGATCTGGGAGTAGGAATAGGTAAATATAGTCAGTGCTGTTTCTTCTTCCTGAAAATTAGTAACCTTACAAAAGAATGGAGATAATACTGATTTGCAGGGATACTGTCTGACATAGAGAAAGGTAAAAGACTTGGAAAAGTTTCAAATAATTCTACAGAACAATGCAAAGCAACAGATTAATCTCTAAAAATAGAAGCAGACGATTACCAGTAGTTGAGGGATCAAGTACAAGAGTTCTTGCCTGGGGACTTACCTTGTTTCAAGCCTCTTACAGCTAACAATAGAAGCTTCTGTGGATCCAACAGTTCTGGTGGATCTATGAACTGGGCTAACATTGCACATTAAATTGGTCATTGGAGGTTTAAGGTGGGAAAGTGATTCAGAGAGTTTCTTCACTGTAGAAGGTAAGTATTGACTGGTTTGAGTAACAGATCTTTGCAGCATCACTTCTATTTATTTATTTATTTGTACTTTAGGTGTAGCGTGTGCTGGGGTGTCTAGATTGACAATCTGTTTAAATACTGTTGGTCATGTTTACAATTTTACATGTGATGCATGAGCTCTCGAGTTTTTTTTGTTCAGTCTGTCTTCATTCACCTTTTTTATTTGGTCACATCACAAGACAACAGTGTTCAATTCTTCATTTTCCATTGTGCAGGCATTTGTGATCTCGTTCACCTCTGGCTTCATCCCACGCCTTGTCTTCATGTACTTGTACAGCCCAGACGGCACGCTGCATGGATTCACCAATAACACATTGTCCTATTTCAATGTCAGCCACTTCGAGCCAGGATCAGAGCCTCCTGATCCAATGGCAATGGGATACAAGGTTGAGATCTGCAGGTAGAATTTCTCTCAACTCGAGCTGCTTCAGACCAGGTTTTTCCTGTTGCAATTCACTACCTGAAAGAGAGCCACCAGATTTTCAACACCTAATTGTAATAAAACCAAAATTAAAGACATATTCATTACCACCCTATTTTATTGTGAACCAGACACTTGGTCAAAGGTGTTCGCTCTAACTGTTAACCATGTGTTATCAAATGCAATTGAAATCATTGATAACCTGGCTCACTGCTTCATTTTGCTTTCCCCATAACACCAGGTTATAGCCCATCTGCGTTATTTGAAATCTCAAGCTTTCGGAGCACAGCCCCACCTGACGAAGGAGCAGTTCTCCAAAAGCTTGTGATTTCAAATAAACCTGTTGGACGATAACCTGGTGTCGTGTCACTTCTGATTTTGTGCAACCCAATCCAACACCAGCACCTCCCATGTCATCAGTTTTTTTCCATTCAACGTACAAGGGATTATAAAACTTACAATTATTAAAAAAAAAACTTGTTATAAAACTGATTATAAAATTATATTGGAATAAATGCAATGTAGGAACAAATTTGTTTGTGCTCTCTCCATAGATGCTATCTGCTTCTGGCATTTTTGTTTTCAGTCTGTTGGAATACTGAGTTAGTAATTGATAGGCAGATAGTGAAGTAAAATTTGATAAATTGGGTTTGCCTGCTGAAACTATATGGAAAATAATCAAACATATGAACAGGGAACAAGAGTACGGTAGTCAGCCCTTTGAGCCTGCTCCACCAAGGAGACCATGGCTGATCTGAGTTTAACTTCAAGTCTACAGTCCTGTATATCCCCAAAATCCTTCACCCTTCTTCCCAACATCCCCCCAACAAAATTCAAAAATCTAACTGCCCCTGCCCTAACAATATTTAAAAAGCACGTTTTATCCTTTGTCTCCTCAATTTTGTTCTGTTCTTTCCATACAAATTACAGTTAGAAGAATGTATGCAAGATTTGCCCTCATGTAAAGCAGACCTAAGCACGTTTCTTATTAATCAAATTCCCCTGTTGCTTCCAATAATTGTAGTGGATCTTTACTGAAACCAACAATACGGTCTTATAATCAATGATCCCAACACATCGCCATCTAGGAAAAACCAGTGTTGAACATTTGCCATTTAAACTTGTCTTTATAGGTATAAAGATTACAGAGAGCCTCCATGGTCTTCTCAACCATATGATCTGTCAAAAGAGTTCTGGTCTGTGCTAGCAGCCAGACTGGCTTTTGTCATCATTTTTCAGGTAAGTGATTTGAAGCTCTGCCCCTATTGGTTTACTGTACTTGGTGTTGATGGCCTGTAATTCCCTCTCAAAGGGTCTTGAGGGAATATGGGCAGATTCAGTTTCTATCTTTGAGGAGGAGGGTTAAAACATAAAACATAAACCATCTCTCCCTCTCCCTCTCCCTCTCCCTCTCCCTCTCATTTAGTGAGAGACGGCAGGGGGCACTGCATTGAAAATTGTGCTTTAGCATTTTTCTTGCTTGAGGCTATCATTAACAACAGGTGGAGTGGTTGTGCTTTTTATTGAAGCTTCCCACTTCTTCCCAAGGTGGCAGCAGAGGGGCAACAGTGTTAACTAGCTGCCTGGATTAACCCACTCCTTGCTGATCTCTTTAGCCACTTTCTATCTCATCCGTGACAATTGTCATTTACTATAACTAAATAGGAAGACCATAAATAGGTGGAAAGGCAGGTTGAGAAGGGGATACATACAGTTTAGAGAGATTTTAATAATTAACTAAATGGGCAATAGCACCATGGCTGATCCAACATTCCTTATGTCCACTTTCCTACCCTTTCATGTAACCCTTGATTCCCCGACTGATCAAGAATCTACCTCGGCCTTAAATAGACACAGACTCTTGCCCCCCAGCTCTGAGGCAAGGAGTTCCAAAGACACTCAACCCTCAAGAGAAGAAGTTCCTCCTCATCTCAGTCTTAAATTGGTGCCCCTTTATTCTGAGACTACACCCTCTGGTCTCAGACACTCCCATGAGGATAAACATCCTCTCAGCATTTACCCTGTCAAGCTCCTAAAGAACCCCACATGTTTCAATGAGATCACCTCTCATTCTTCTAAACTTCAATGAATACAGTCCCAACCTGTTTTAACCTTTGCTCATAAGACAGTCTCTCCATTTGCAGGATCATTCTAGTGAACTTGCTCCGAACTACTGCCTTCAAAATGATTTTTTTTTTCCTGAAATAAGGGTCCAAAACTGTTCTCATGCTCCAAATGTGGTCCCATCAGCACCTTGTGTAGTTTCTGTAAGACTTCCCTACTCTTACATTCCAACCCCCTTGAAATAAGGGGCCAACATTCCACTCGCCTTCCTGATTACCCACTGTCCCTGTGTCCTAGCTTAGTGTTTCATGCACAAGTCCCCCAAGTCCCTTTTGTGTTGCAGCTTTCTGCAGTTTTTCTCCATTTAAATAACCTTTTTGTTCTCCTTTCCAAAATAAACAACTTTACATTTTCCCACATTATATTCCATTTGTCAACTTTTTGCCCATTTATGTAACCTACTGATATTCCCCTGTAAACTGTGTATCCCTCTCCCAACCTGCTTTTCCACCTATTTTTGTGTTGTCTGCAAATGTAGCTACAATGCATTCACTTCACTTCCTTCCTCCAAGTCATTAATATACATTGTAAACAGTTGCAGTCCCAGCACTGATCCCTGCAGAATCCCACTGGTCAAGGGTCACCAACCTGAAAAAAAGAATTACTTATCCCCACTCACTGTTTCATGCCTATTAGCAAAACTTCTATCTGTGCCAATATATTACCTCCAACACACTGACTTTTATCTTATAATTTAACCCTTTATGAGGTACCTTATCAAATACCTTCTAGAAGTCCAAACACAACACATCTACTGGATCCGCTCTATCCACTCTGGTTGAGACTTCCTCAAAGCTCTAATAATTAGTCCAACATGATTTCACTTTCATGAAGCCAGGCTGATTCTGCTTGATGAGATCATGATTTTCCAAACATTGTTCCGCTACCTCCTTTATAATGGATTCTAGTACTTTTCCGACAATAGATATTAGGCTAATCAGCCTATAGTTACCCACTTTTTGCCTGCCTGCCTGCCTTTTATGAATTAGTGTCATTTGGTAGTTTTCCAATCCTCTTTACTTCTCAAGAATCCAAGGATTTTTGGAAAAGTACGGCCAATGTATCTGCTATCACTCTTTTAGGATCCTACGATGCAAGCCTTGAGGCCAAGGAACTTGTCTGCCTTTAGCCTAATTATTTTGCCTAATATTACTACTTTTAGTGATGGTGATGGTACTTAATGGAATGTTTGAAGTATCTTCCACCATAAGACTGATACAAACTATTTGGTGAACTCCTGCGTCGTTTCCTTGTTCCCCATTACCATCTTCCCAGATTCATTCTCTAAGGGGCCTATGTCCATTTTGACCACTCTCATATTTTAAAGATTTGATTGTCAGTTTTTACATTCCTTGTAATTTATTTTCTGTCTTTATTATTTTTTTAAAGCTTTGGATTTTAAATTTATCCCAGTATTTGGGGCTTTCACAGACTTTGCCTCCTGCTTTTTCTTTCTGTTTGAACTTGACATTCTTCCTAGTTTATTGGCTGGCCATGATTTGGTTTCTCCCTCTTGGAATCTTTCCTTCCTTCTTACTGCGATGTATTTTTGTGGAGAGTCATGAATTACCTCTTTAAATGTCTGCTACTACTTGCTTACTGTCATTCTTGTAAATCTATCTGCCCAGTTCACTTTAGGTAGCTCTATCCTTGTTTTATTGCAATTCCCCTTTATCGAAGTTAAACACTGTTGTTTCTGACCCAAGTTTCTCACTCTCAAAATGAATGTTAAATTCTATCATGGGATGATCAGTACTTCCTTGGGAGATTTTTTACTGCAGGGTCCTGCCCCATTACGCATTAGCAAAGCCAAGATAGTCGGCTCCCTGGTTGGCTCTATGCAACTATCCTTAATATACTCTGAATTTGTCATGTCTACCATCTCCAATTTGATGAACTCAATCAACATAATGAAAGTCACCCATAAAAATTGCTCTCTTCTTTCTACATGCTTCTATTATTTGTTGAGTTATAGCCTTTCCTACAGAGTAGCTATTGTTTAGGGGTCTAAACTCTCCTACCAAATGCTGTCTTGCTGATTTTTACTTTTGGTCCAACTGGACTATGTTATCTGAGTCTAGATCATTGCTCACAACTGTCCTAATTTCATCCCTTATTAATAGTGCTACCCCACCACCTTTTTCCATACCTCCTGTGTCTCTGAAAGGTCACATGCTAAGTTCCCAGTTTTGATCATCTTGTAACCATGTTTCCGTAATGGCTGTGAGATCATCATCATTTATCTTGATTTGCACAGTCAGTTTGTCTGCCTTTATTCTGAATGTATCTCAATGCAGCCTTTAAGTTTGTTGCATTACAAATTTCCCAATGCTGTTGTCTTGGTGCAATGTGACATTTGCACATTCTGTCCCTTCCTTTTAGTTTCTGATACCAATCAACCCCATCACCATCCTGAAATCCTACCTTCTTTACTTTTTTTGATTTTGGAACTTCCTATGCAACTGAACCTAGCCCCCACCCCTACTTCAATTTAACAGCCCTGGTTATGTGATTCATGCAAGGGCCAGACCAAACAGGTTCCTCCTTACCCAGTACTCCATGAATTCAAACCCATTTCTCCCACTCCAATCTTTGATTGTTACTGTTGTAAAATGTGCATTGTATTTATTTTGAGAAATGGATTACCAGAATGGTGATGGGTGTCAGTTTGTAAATTATTAGGAATAAATGGAAGGCAGCATGTCTTATTCTATTCCCTTGTGTTATTCTATGGAGACCTAGAAGTTCAAAAAAATGAAAACTTGCAGATCCAGATACATAAAGCCATAAGGAATTTGTGTTTTGTATTTTAAATGGGGACATAAAGCAGAAGCAAAATGAAGAATTCACCCAAAATATTAATTTGATTACGGTTAAATTTTACAGTTTTAGGTAGCTGAGCATACATAATTTTTTTTCAATGTCCATTGTTTCAGAATGATAGCGTAATAATCACACGACTGGATCAGTAAACCAGAGGCCTGGGTTAATGATCTGGAGTCAAAGCTCAAAGTCTATCCATTTTTAATTTAGTTACTCCATTACACTTGCAATAAAAATCTAGTATCAATAATGGGACCATGTATCGACTGGGATGTCATAAAAACTCATCTGGTTCACTGACTTAAGGAAAGAAATCTGCCTTTCTTACCTGGTCTGATCTCCATGTAACTCCAGATGATTCCAAACCCAAAGCAATGTTGCAAGCTCGCAACTGCTCTCTGAAATGGTAGACCAATGCAGTGTCTTATAAAGGAGATGGCTTCCCAGGAAGTTAGGGGTGGACAATAAATGATGGCCTAGCTGCTGAATCACCACAGCTCGTTAAATTTTTAAAAGCTTTTTAATCAGGGTGATGCCAGATAAAACCCCATATAGTTAACTTTAAAAAGTCTCTATTCAAAATGTTCTCTGAAGCAAAGGCAGCCAAGAAGAAATTAGTTCTCTCCTAAATTGTGAAGATTTCTGATGGAGTGAATATTATTTTGATCTCAGCTCAAATTCATAGCAATGAACAATTTTTTTTAAAATGAAAAAGGAGAAAATGAAAAAGGAGGAAATGAAGAAAGAGTGTTCCTTTTTTGCAGGGGTAGGTGTCAGTGTACTCCCATAGTGACTGATTACTGCATTCAGATTCCAAGTAGAACCATGGGCAGATGCTGGGATTTGCTTTGGATCGTTCCTTGCAGTGAGGCAGCACAGAGACAAATACCTCGTTTACAAAGTTAGGATATAATAAAACTTACTTTCTAGTTTATTCTTGTGTTTTATCCCTACATCAGCTCCTTTCACCACCCTTTTCATGTTATCATAGTGAAATAAGAGAGCCCTTCCTATTTCTGGCTCAATAACCCAGATATATTCCCGAATCTCCAATCTCCTCTTCAGTCCCATATCTTCACCAGTGACTCACTTTCTGGACCTACTTTGATTTTGTTTCAAATGCTCCCTGCCATACACTCGGGCCTTTTTGACTGCTGAACTCATTTTTCTTCCCCTTGTTCACCAGGCTCCCCCTCAGATTTTTGTCAGTCTACCTTTCCTTGCTAGCTCTTATTCCTAATTAATTTTCAATGTCCTATCAATTTTACAGCCCTATCCAAATTTCAACTTATTGTTTTTCCTCAAACAGCCAAATTTGAATTTAAAATAAAACAATTGCCCACTGTTTTACATGTGGATGCGCCTCCTTGTTATTTTGGTCTCTTCAATTCTCACCTTGTTAGATCCCTTCGGTGTGGAAGCAGGTCATTTGGCCCATCAAGTCCATGCCGACGCTCGAGCATCCCACCCAGACCCACTCCCCTACCCTATCCCTGTAATCTTATATTTCCCAAGGCTCGCCCACCTAGCCTGTACATCCCTAGATACTACAATTTAGCATGGCTAATTCACCTAACCTGCACATCTTTGGATTGTGAGAGGAAACCAGAACAGCTGAAGGAAACCCACACAGACACGGGGAGAATGTGCAAACTCCACATTGACAGTCACCAAGAGTGGAATTGAATCTGGATCCCTGGCACAGGGAGGCAACAGTGCTAATCACTGAGCCATCGTGCTGCCCACTGTTCTTTAACTCCACACCCACCCCCCCACCTTTTTCTCACTCTCTATGTAACAGCTAATAGCATCTTGAATTGCTATCAGAGTTACAGCTGATTTTACTAGTTTAATTTGACACATACACCAAAAGCATATTTGTACTGAGTAATTGCGAAGCACTTGATGTCAGAATTTCAGATTTTGATCGGAATTGAGATGTACAAATATAGTTTATGAATTCTGCTATATAATGCTCCTGAATCTAATGTACAGGTTTACTAACTGCACCCTCTCCTGTGTCTTTGTAGAACCTAGTTATGTTTATGAGTGACTTTGTGGACTGGATGATCCCAGACATTCCAAAGGAAATCAGTGACCGCATGTCTAAAGAGAAGTCTTTATTGGTGGATCTCTTCCTGAAAGAAGAGCAGACCAAACTGCACATAGTGGAAGTCCTCTCTTCCCAAGAGAAGGAGAGGAAAGAGGAAGACATTGATGAAATCCCCAAGGAAAATGATGCCGAGCCAGTTGAAAACTGCACAAGAGACACAGATGCTTCCCAATCCAAGCTCAATAATGCAGGACCAGAAGTTATATAGAAATTGCTTTAAAGTAAACCTATGTTTCTTTAGCTGGGGCATTCCATGATATGGCAAGGTGTCATTCAATAAGGAGCAGCATATCCCTGATCTGTATAACAGCTCCCAAGGCGAACGGTTCTGTTTTGCTGCTCATGTCGCCATTTTGAAAATGTTGATGCAGGAACTACTTCTTTTCACAGACGTGGTGGACCATGATTTGATTATTTAAAAATAGCTTTATTTTTACATTGTGCAAGGCAGGGATTGTCATTAATTTGTATTCCACAGAAATGCTTTTCCAGATATTTTCCATCTCCTAAGAGGTCAAGCAAGCCCAGTCATTAACTAAAAAATGATTCACAGCAATGTTAACAAGCTTCCTTTTAGAGATTTTTTTTTGTTTTTTTTTGTTTTGCCACAACTAAAATATACTACCTTTTTATGGGAGGTATTTATGGTTTAATTGGGAATTAAGTCTCCATTTTTGTTTCCTTAACTGTTTGGGTAAAGGCAGATTTCACCCTACTGCCCAAAGTTTAAAATGATTTATTGAAAATTTGAACATGCAACATGGCATTTTCATTTCACACTGAAGTTGCTGTCTATTCTGCACACATCACTTGTATTTTGAAAGGGGTATCTATTTTGGTGTTCAGGGAAGGAAATATAATAGTTAATCAGGAATTTGTAAATGATTGCTGTGATAGTGAGTTGTGCTAATCCAAAAGCAGCATAGGACTTGCAAATCTATACACCTTACCCTCTTGGTAGTTGATCATTTGTGTAATCAGTGGAAAATCCTGGAATAGCTTCCATAGCAAAACTGCTATTGGTTCTATCCATATGAGCACCTTAGGAGCATTTAGAAGCAGCTCACACTGGCTGGTGTTGCAAAGGAGCTAGCTAGCTTAATGGCAGCACCACCAATCTTAGATGTTTTACAAACATCATTTCCTTGCTGTGGTAGTGAAACCCAAACCTGCTGTCTGATTTGTTTTCACAACGGGGCCTTAGTGGGAGAGATAATAATGTAGTTATCTTCAAATCATGCACCTTAACTTTTAACAAAGACTGCAGGACCCTGAATGACACAAACCATTTACTAGCTTCTGAGAAGATAGGTTATTAACATTCAATAATATGGTTGGCTGAATAAAGGGGATTAATTCCTGGTGGAGTCCCAAATTCTAAGAATTTTTTTCTGAAACTAATAGTGGGGACACGTTTTAGGATCCCATTTCAAATTGAGAAATAATTGCATTCAGTAAACTTCCTGGATGTTGATATTTTGATACAGGAAACTAAATTGTTTAGAGGAAAAGACTATCCTTCTATCCTTTTATCCTTTTGTCTCTCTCGCGCTCTCTCTCTCCACCCCCCTTCTGCCTTTTCTCCCTCCCTTTCCTTTCTCTCACTGCGCCCACCCCGACTCTGTCCTTTCTTGACCACCCGACCCCCAACCCCACCAATACAACTGACTATAGTTACAATTACTTTCTTACACAATTATCATTAGATCCATTTTGAGATGATGCCACTGACGGTGCTGTTACCTTCCTGCCACCACAGCTCCCACAACTGGAAGGTAAAGCTGTAGGCTCCAAGTTGGTTTAGTATAATTTTGGAGTTCATCAAAGCTATTTTATTATCATTATTTGAAATTAACACTCATTTCATGTTTTGATTTTTGAAATTTAGCAACTTTTTAAAGAATATGCACTTTAGTGTTTTAACTTTTCTCATAGGATTATAACTAAAATTATCAATTAAAATGTTCTGCTTTGAAAAGGGTGATTTTTCACTGTAGAGGATGAACCTATAATACTGTACCTCAGCTGTATAGAACATCCTTTACTGAATGATTGAGTAATCTCTAACAACAGTGTCATGCGTATAGATTGTAGATTTTACTGTTCCATAACTTTATGCATTTCAAAGCGCACTTACCTTTTTGTATTTTTACAGCTTGTGAAGAAGTTTGTTAATTTATGTGTTCCAACTCTCGTAATTTCTAATTGCTCCTTTTAAAACAAGCAATGTTTAGATTTTCCCAGTTTATGTTCTGGTGATGCAGCCACAGTTCCCTACATGCCAGCCACTACTGAAATAAAATAAATAGCTAGTAACATTTAATACATACATTTCCAGCCAGATAAACAATGTCTTCAAATTAATAAATCTTAGTTTAATTGAATGTTCAGTTTAGGCTTCTCCTAATATCTATCTTATGTTCACAATGCACTAAGACACAGTCCATAATGAACTGTAATTGCTTGCACACCAAGTACATTAGACTAGTACAAACCTAGAAAACATGGTAAATAATTCACAGAAATGTTTTCTTCCTCTGATCTGAGTGTACAAATCTTGCACCTTTAAACCAAAGTCACAAATTAAGATAGCATCACCCAGCCCAAACTTAAACGCATGCCCTGTGTCATTGTAAGACTCAGCATTCAAAATATAGCAAACAGCAGAATCTATTTTAGAAAAGATAAGTCATTCACTTTAAATTTAATCTTGATTTTTATTGTTTAAAGTTGAAATTCTTAGAAAGTAGTCTGCCAATAAGGCAAGTGAACTGGACTGATAGCAGTATGGTCTACATGAGACTGCATTGAGTAGGGAATGTTACCACATTACTCTCTGACATAATTTGTGAACAGTTTTGAAGGACTGTTTACAAATGAAGTTTAAAATTTGTGGTTTTATAGAGATTCAAGTTCTCCTTTTGTAAGTGAGATTCTGAAACTTATTATTTTAAAAAGTGGGGATTCTGCTGAGTACTGTAGAAGGGGAGGATTAGTGTACTATAGTTACCTTGGGATGCTGATTTGCTGCTCTGATGTAGGCTATAGATTCGGATTTCTATTCTACGGGAGTATATTTCTTTGCAAACTGTTTTATAATTGATAAAATAAAAAAACTGAGACCAGAGATCCCTCCTTTTATTAGTTCTGAAATTGACACTGCTGCCATTATATTTTGTTTTAACATGTTTCTGTTCATTACACATACACTGGGCCATGGTACATTTGAAATGTATGCTTTCCATGTTTTACTTAAACAAGCTTCACGTTTTACAGGCAAATTTATTTAGGTCATTCCTCACTGTCTGCACTAGATTTTCAAGAAGAAAATGTCTTGCCATTCTTATTTTGTTTTCTTTTTCAGAAAAATTTGTGTACAGAAATTTTGTTTGCTGTTCACCCAGTGCATTGACTGTCAGTTATATAAAAGCACATTGAAAATTGTGGAAATGGAGGGAACCAGATAGCAGCTTAGAATTCAGAAAACTCTTTCTTACGTCTCACCCTGTTTAAATATTTTTGTGTAAAACTATTCATTATCCTGAAAAGTTTACTGAAGTACTCATTTGCAGCTTGACTGTGATAGCACATTTGAAAATATGTTGAAATACTATCCTGTTAATGAAGCACAAATGTACATCCATTAACTCCATCTAAATGGGTCCTTGGCAATATTTTGCCATTCAACTTGTCACCACGTCCCCAGTTCTCTCCTTAAATAATCAGTGTATTAATAATGTAACCTATTCTATTGTAAGGAAGTTTGCATATGAGCAACTGTTTTTCTTATCCTGGTCTATACTGTTTGACAGGATTCCAATGTAGTGGTACTTTAATTATTTTGACGTATTTTATCTTTATACAACTATGCAAAATAATATGAATAATGAAAATATGCTGAAACAAATAAAGTTCAGTTTTAGGATTTTTATTCGAAGATGTCCTTTATCCTGTTCTGTATTGCTACATTTCTCATACTTCACAATCACTTTGCCCCCTCTGGAGGACACGCGTTTAATCAGCTTTCCCCATGCCCAGCAGCCGCTAGTGAGCGGTGATGCGCTTTGTCTTAATTTAACTTTCTTTCTTTATTATTACGTGTGGCTTCTGTCATTAATGTAGGTACAGAGGTGGGGCAACTTATAAAGCTTTTCACTGTATTTTTCACGTAAGAGTACACATGACAATAAATTTCTATTCAATTCGAGTCTTGATGTGACAACACACAGGATTTCATACACCTGTCATAATGAGGGCCCTTAATGCTGGACCCATGTCACAATGGGCCAGGCTGTACATCAGTCTCCCAAGGGAGGTAGGGAATGGGCCTGTGGGAGTCTCCTGTAACAACAGCAGGATGTCAGTCAGGCTCACTTCTGAACCAATCATTCCTGAGCCCCACTCATCATCAGTGGCTCAGCAAGTGAGAGTAGAACGGCATGTCCCCTGATCCAGAAGGACGCTAGGCAAACCTTTTGTCTTTTCCATAGTCATCTAGGTAGGGTCACGCTTTGAAAGGCACCTGGGGACCTGGCTTCAGGAGAGAGAGGCTAACCATTGTAAACCAAGCTAGTCCTTACCTCTGACTATCCCACCCCATCCAACCCTCTCTCGTGACATTCCATGATCCTACCTACTCTCTCTTTCCTGATTCCAGGGATCCAGTGATGATCTCATGGAACTACCAACTTCTGATTAGCCAGAAGCCCTTGGAGATACAACTACAATACCAAGGGTCTTGGATCAAAGAGTGATCTGACACTGACCAATTGTGAGTGTCTCGGAAGAGACAGGGGACTCCCATGGGTTCTCCAATTGGTGGGTGGAATTGATATTGAATATTAAATTCCAGCATATATTATCTTATTCTCCCATTTGATCTTGTTCAACCTGAATGTCTCTATCTTTCCCCTTTGATCTCCATACATAAATAAGATTAGCCCATCTCAGCAAGGAAAAATCAATGATTTCAAGGATTCGAATTCCTTAGTTCTAAGTTATCGCTTGTCCATTTCACTGTGGATCAGGATGACTTTGTTTAGTCATGTTCTTGCATTTTTGCCCCTGTCTTTGTCAACACAGCCTCACTGAAGAGGATTTAGTCCTGTTAAGCTTCAACAGTATTTGGTCGTGTTCATGTGGTATCCACTTGGTTAAGTGTTCCTCCTTTTTAAAAGAAAGTGACTATCTCCATTGGTTGAAGATGAAGCTTCAACTATTTAATACTATATTTGCTTTGGGGATCAATTTATGAACCCTTAGCCATCAGATCCCATGCTCATTTATTCACATCAATACCTGCTGTCTTGAAACTGAAGCACTCCTGGTCTACTGCTGTGAAGTTCCTAACAAAGTCATCAAGGCTGAGATATGACCATTAGTTTTGATTAAAAGGTTAACTTTCCTACAAAGAGGAGCAGGAAGAGCACTCTAGGTTAATCAGTGTCTGTCCTACGTGTGAAAAGAACAAGAATCAGAGGGCATAGACTTAAAATGGTCAGCAAAAGAAGCAACAGTGGTGAAAGAATTTTTTTCATGCCACAAATATTTAGGCTATGGGACGCACTGCCTGAAAATATGGTGGAGGCAGGTTCAATTGAGGCATTCATGAGAGCATTGGATGATTACTTGGATAGAAATAGTCTATAAATGGATTGGGATAAAGCAGCAGACTGGCACTAGGTACTGATGCTCCTTTGAAGCTCCTTTGAAGAGCCAGTACAGGCACAATGGGCTGAATGACCACCTGCAGTGAACAGTTTGACTTTCTATGTTTTTCAAAGGTCAAGTGGTTTCTGATAAACCACAAATTTTCCTTGTTCAGGGAATCCTCTACATTATGAAATCCTGTCAACATTGGAACATCTCATGAATGTATCCATGAAAATGTCCAGCTCTTTCAGCAATGTGATCGCGGTATTAAAGGACTACCACCACCTGTTGGTCCTTCAGCCAACATCAGTGATAACACGGGACCTTTGTAATCCTCTGGTACCCTGAGGCTAAGTAATAATGCTTCCAAAAGCATTTATTATTCAGTCATATGATATATTATTGCTGCCAAAGTCCGCATTTATTGGCACACTCCAATTGCCCTTAAGAGCATGGTGCTGCTGCCTTCAACTGCTATATGGGTGGAGGGTCGCAGTTATTAATGAGGGAACATCAGCATATTGAGCTAGTGCCTATGGAGAAATACTGCAGCAATATAATTCCAGATCCAGGAGTATTGCTTTGAGGCGAACATACAGATGATGGTGTTATCTCTCTATCAAGTTGTAAAGATACCTTATTTAACATTGAAACAAAGCCACAAAGTTCGGGAGAAATTCAGCAGGTCTGGCAGTGTCTGTGGAGAGTGAGAAACAGAGTTAATAAAGTTTGAAACCCAACACCACTCCTCTTCAGATTGTTTTGGAGTTCTTAAGAAATTGCACTGGACTCCAACTGTTAAATCTGTTTTCTCTCCACAGATCTGCCAGACCTGCTGAGTTTCTCTAGCTCATCCTGTTGTTACTTCAGTCTCCCAGCAGCAGTATTTTTATTCACTGAATTTGAGAGTATTTATTCACTTATGGGACATGGGTGTGGCTGGCTGGGTCAGCATTAATTGCCTGTCCCTAGTTGCCCCTGAGAAGGTGGTGTCACCTTGAACCACTGCAGTCCATCTGCTGTGGGTCGACCTACAATGCCCTGAGGGAGGGAATTACAGGGCTTTGACCCAGAGACGCTATTAGGAATGATAATATATTTCCAAGTCAGGATGATGAGTGGCTGGGAGAGGAACTTGATGGTAATGGTGTTCCTATGAATCTGCTGTACTTATCCTTCTAGATGGAAGTGATCGTGGGTTTGGAAGGTGCTGTCTGAGGATCTAGGGTGAATTTCTGCAGGGCATCTTATAGTAGCACCAGTGTATACTTTGTGTCGGTGGTGGAGGGAGCGGATGTTGTGCCAGTCAAATGGGCTGCTGTGTCCTGGATGGTGTCGAGCTTCTTGAGTGGCATTGGAGCTGTACTCATCCAGACAAGTGGGGAGTATTCCATCACACTCCTGGCTTGTGCCTTGTAGATGGTGGATAGGCTTTGGGGAGTCAGGGAGTGAGTTATTTACTGCAGTATTCTTACCCTCTGACCTGCTTTTGTGTTTATGGGGTGTTTCTGCTCAATGTTGACCTCCAGGACATTGGCAGCGAGGGATTTGAATGGAAAGTATTAATATAAAAACCAAAAGAACTGCAGATGCTGTAAATCGGGAACAACAATAGAAGTTGCTGGAAAAGCTCAGCAGGTCTGGCAGCATCTGAAGAAAAAAATCAGAGTTAATGTTTCTGGTCCTGTGACCGTTCCTCAGAACTGAGGACCAGGACCCGAAACATTAATTCTGATTTTTTTCTTCACGGATGCTGCCAGACCTACTGAGCTTTTCC
>NC_063348.1:59587208-59680476 GCF_021869965.1 Rhincodon typus
GAAGGTATTAATGTGTCTGGTTACCTGTATCAAATATAATACAGGGCTTCAGCCTCACCTGAGATAGAGTTTTGCTTACAGCCAAGATAGCACTCCCAGAAGCATTTGACATGTTGGGACCTGTCTCTATTTCCCAATAGATAACTGCATGATAGCATTACCCGAGGGGTTCTCTGTTGTGATGCACAATAGATGTTCATGTCTTTACAGATGTGTGCTTTAATTTTCTCTAATCGGATCAAGCAAACATGTGATGAGACAAAACTGAAGGCAAATTAAGCTGTTGAGAGAAACAACTGCAGATTCCAATGAAGAGTAATATCAGACTCAAAATGTTAACTGTTGCTGTCTTCATAGATATTGCCAGACCTGCTGAGTTTCTCCAGTAATTTCTGTCTAAATATTCTAGTTCTCTCTCTCCCCTCCATCTTTATTTCTGACAGATTCAGTTTTCACTCATTAACTGCAGTTGAGAGTTCTCTTCAGCTAGTCATTCATGGTGGTCTTGGAGTTCTGAACTTTTAATGATAGGCTATTTCCTCCAACAAAATATCTTTGTTGCATGGATGAGAAAACAAGATATCTGAGTGCAACAGTTTTACAAATATTCTACAATCTTCTCATTTTCTGCCTGAATATGCTGTTTGACTGCCAGCAGGTTAGCCTTTAATTTGGTGTTGTCGCTGAGTTAGGGAGACTGTGCATATAACTGAATTCCCCCTGTGTAGTTATAGGTCAATCAACCCTGCCTGAAGTGTCAGTGGTCTTGAATTTATTTTGAAGCTCTGAGACCCCTTTCTTGCAGGATTGAAGATCTCTTTCTAACTCCATACTTCTTCGCATCTCATTGTCTCTTTACTGATTGGAAAAATTAACATGTTACTTTCCTCCTTTCCAAGAGTGATCAGGCTGTCCAATCCTGGAGGAACATTTTCATTGAAATTGTGACTGCAGTTTCAAAAGGATTGATAAATTTTCTATGGTATCCAAGTTAGAACCTGTTTCTCTGATATTTACTTTTTTCTCTACATACCAAAATTCCTCCTGAGTTCTTTACTGTCATGGCAGTCAAATTCTTGCTCTCCACTTGTCACATCTGCCAGGAAGTGTTCATCCTGTCCCTCTGTGTTCCCCTGCTGCGGGCACTCCTGTTAATTTTCGGTGCTACCACTGTAGTATTGCCTTGGTCTTTCTCTGTGTATTTGTGACTTTCTGTAAAACTGGACGCGTTGGGCTCTGGCCAGAAGAGTTTCTTCATGGCTTGCTCCGTGCACTTTTTTTTTGTGAACTTGCCATTTTGTGTATTTTTCTGAAGGGTAGTTTCTGCTCCAGCTCTGTAAATAAGTTTACTTCTGTCATGTTCACTTACTTGAACTGATTGATTCCTTCCTGTTGCTAACTGCACACTCTCTGCTTTCTCCGCTTCTGCACAGGCTTTCCAGCTTAGCCATGGAACATCTCAAAGCCCATTGCTCACTGGTCTCACCACCACTGAAATACACCTTCAGTATCTTCCCAACCTCTGGCTGTGGATTGCTGGGCTGGTCTCATTCAGGGTAGAGTTATCACTGGTTTATCTGGGCATTGCTGGGATCCAGAGACAGCAATTGACCTTGTAACATTTGTTGAGAGTTCAGTCATGGTTCATGTAAAAAGACATGGTCATGATTAAATGAACAGACATATGCCTGTATTCTATTGGAAAACTTACCTGTAATGTGATTAATTTTTCTCACAGTCTTTGTAAAAACTGCAGGAAGTTATAGTTCCTGGTCTTTGCTAAGTTTCATGTTCTCCAGGACCTATTTTTTTCCCAAATCTGCCTGTTCAGATGTGTTATTACAAGGTGGGACTTGAACCCCGACCTCTGTGGTCCAGGGCAAGGACACTACCACTGTGCCACAGGGATGCTAACTTACATTCTGTGGTCTTGTATTGGAGGGAGTGAGAGCCAGCAGGATTCCTGTTAAAGGAATTGTGGATGCTGTAAATCCTGCAGGATTTCTGTTGTTGATTTGCTATTCACTGACCCCTAGTGGAATCATCTGTATTGACTACTAGCCATCATTGACTTTGTACCGAGCTGTGATCCCATTGCTTGGAACTCTGCTGAGTCAATGTTTTCAGGGGAGGAGGAAGAGGAAAGAGAAATGTAACTGCATTGAAAACTGCTGCAACACATTGAGCCAACATTGTGTGCCCAGTGTCCTACCCCAGGAAGAAGCCACCCTGGGCTACAATCAGAATTAACATTAACAGCCACACTCCCCAGGATTTCTGTAATATTAATGGTTACTTTTAGAAACGTGGCATTTGTATTCTTGGCCTAATGACCCATATGCACTCCTACCATTCCTATAATGGTGACTTAATGAAGGAATGTCTGTTTGAGAGATTGAAGGTGCTAATCGTGAGGGTTAGGGATAACAACAATCTCTGGATGGTGACATTGAAATCTGTCTCGATCATTTTATACTGTTTCTACAACTGTCACTTCTCAGTGCTGTGCATTTTGGATTTTTTTTTTCTAAGCAATATGTCTTGCAACAATACTCTGTCTGCAATATACATCAGCACCTTTTACCTAATGTTAATAATGAAATCTCCAATCTGATACTCCATCATTAGTTATATTTAAATAAATAAATTGTTAATCAAGGGAGGATACATGAATTATTTTATGATTCCGCTTAGAATTGAACTCATCGTAACAGGGCATTGAAATATAGTTGATGGAGCAAATAGGGTGTGATCTCTGCCCTAAGTGACAGACTATTTGAAAGATTTAATACTATAGTTAAAAGGTTTACAATACCTAAACATTGGTTTCAGTTTATTTTAAGTCTCTGAGCATGACATTTATCTGAATTTCTTTTGCACAATCTTCTCTCCTTGGCTACACAATCACATTTTTATTTTGTTTTCTATTTCCTGTGCTATAAATTAAACCCAATCTGTTCTTTTTATGTGACTTGTGGCTCTCCTGTGGTGTTGCCTATGCTGAGAAGTTGTATTTTATACCATAGTATGAGACGTGGTATTGTGGAAAGTACCAGGAGTGTAATATATTTATGTCTTTTGCAAAAATGCAGATCATTCAGGAAAAAAAACTTTCCTGAGAAATATTTTGAATGATCCATCAATTCCTACTGTTTGTTTTTTATATTCATCAACTGCATACAGCACATTTTACACTTCTTGAAGCAATGGTACCTTTCTCAATATTCTGCTCAGAAACTACTTGCACAACTTTAATCTAATATTAAATTATTTAGTATCCATTACACTTTTTAATTCGCTCGGGGATGCGGGTGTCACTGGCTAGGCCAGCATTTGTTGCCCATCCCTAGACAACATTACTGAAATGGTGGTAAGCTGCCTTTTGGAACTACCACAGTCCGTCGGCTGTAGGCAGACCCATAATAAGAGAGTTACCTGTAGGAGGAGAAGTAGGCCCTTCAGCCTATTGAATTCATTCTGCCATTCAATGAGATCATGGCCAATCTGATCATCCTCAAACTCCACATTCCTGCCTTTTTCTCATAATCCTGGATTGCCGTTGACTAAATCTCATACATAACAAAGTGACCATGAAAGCCCTCTGTGTAAAGAATTCCGCAGATTGACTATCTTCTGACAGAAAAAAATTCCTCCTCATCTTAAATGAGCAGCCCATCACTGTTCATTTTGCTGTTAGTGAGGAAGTTCCAGGATTTTGACCCAGCAACCCTGAAGGAACGGCAATATATTTCCAAGTCAGGCAGTTACGTTGATAATTAATAAATTATTGATTTCGATGTTGTTGATTCCTTTTCAAAATGGCTACTTATCTAAACCCAATCACCGGCTCGTTCACTGTTAAACTTGCTGCTTATGAACTTATCAACAGCAAATGCAGGAGTAAAAGTAGAAATTGCTGGAAAAGCTTGGCAGGCCCAGTAGGCTTCCATGGAGAGAAATCGGAGTTAACATTTCAGCTTGAGTGACACTTCCTCAGCAAAGACAGGAGAGCGCCAGCCTGTGATTGGAGGAGTGAGGGGAGGGGCAACAGTCGTTTGAATGAAAATTGGCACGGGCAGTGAGCCATCAGGGTTTAAGCTGAGAGCAAGGCACAGGAGAAGGGGTTTAGCTGGAGAAGCCGTGGAGGGGAGCTGGAGGCGAGGAGAGAGAAGCTTGGCAAAGTGAAGAGGCTGCAGAAAGGAGTAAGGGAGTGCTGTGAGCAGCCTTCATCCCCTTATTTAATAAAATATATTATTTCATTGGAGGCAGTTCAGAGAATGTTCACTAGGTGATCCCTGCTATATGGGGATTGTCTTATGAGCAAAAGCTAAACAGGTTGGGACTCTACTCACTGGAGTTTAGAAGAATGAGAGGTGATCTCATTGAAATATATCGGATTCTTAAGGTGCTTGATAGGGTAAATGCAGAGAGGATGTTTCCCCTCACGGGAGAGTCTGGGACTAGAGGGCATAGTCTCAGAATAAAGGGGCACCATGTTAGGACTGAAGTTGTGAGTCTTTGGAACTCCTTGCCCCAGAGAGCTGTGAGGGCAAAGTCCTTGTGTACATTTAAGGCTGAGATAGATAGATTCTTGATCAGTCGGGGAATTGAGTGTTAGAAGTGAAAGGGCACGGATTGGGACATGAGGAACACCAGATCAGCCATGATCGTGCTGAATGGCACAGCAGGCTCAAGGGACTGATGAGCCGACACCGCTTCCTGTTTCTTATAGTTTTATGTCTTAAGGGGCTGGAAAGAACAGCTGGTGGCTACAATTGGTAGAAAAGGATTGAAAATGGAGAGAGTGGCTGAAAACTGTTTTAAACCTTTTTTTAAAAAAGGAAGATTCATCTAATTGGGGACAGAAAAACTGAGATAATGAATTTCTTGCAAATTAATTTGGAGTTTCTAGATGAAAGCTGCAGAAGTTCAAGGGTTACTGTATGGGGAAAGTGTAAGGGATATGAAGGGAATGAGCACTCTGTTCATTGTGTAAATTAACATTGAACAGTTTATTTCATAAAAATTTTTGTTTCTGTTATCACATCTAATACTTTCAATTACTAAAAATGCAGTGTAGATACAGACATGTAATAATTTGGTGTGATCTCACCAGACTGCAGAAAGCAGTTTAGAGTGATTGATTTTTGTATATAGATGTTTTTTAACAAATTTCGTGCTAAATTATGCCTTTTGTGCCTATTTAAATATTGTGGCATCTCGGAAATTAATCTCTTTGCTGTGTGTTGTGGTTTTAAGTTAAATAGAGCAGTGGTTGGGAATTTTGATGAATTCTTCTAATTCTACTTCTGTTTCGATCCAAATTCCCCATCTGTCACCACGAGCGGTTAGTGAGATTGGAAAGGGAACTTTCAAAAATCAGATAGTAACTAACGACAATCAAAAAGTAGCCCTCAGGAAATCGCAAGAGGAGTCCTCTAGGAAATTGATATATATTGATCCCTGCTGCAATTCCAGCCATGACACACGAACAAGCCAATCTCCTGAGGAATGTACGGCCCATTTAGTCCCAGCACTGGACCGTACAGGCCTCAGGAGATTGGCTTGCTCGTGTGTCACAGGGCTTGTGGCTTAGAAGTTGTTTGAAATTGCATTATTCTTTTGACAGTGGTTGGTCAGCAGCACTTAGGGCAGAAGAAGCCTTCTGTTTTCCTGTTCCCTTTCGACTGGCTTGTTAGGTTGCTGGTTTCTAGCTGTCAAACTAAGGAACAATTTTACCTGCAATGCAGGGGTGACTGGAAGGTGTCTGTTCAACTGTATCTTCAGAGTGCACTGGCACTGGAACCTAGGCTGGTACACTGGGTACCTCAGTTCACTGGCATACCTCTGTCCATTACCACACAGTCTTCCTCCAGCACACACACTGACTAGAGCTGCAGCCAGGTTTTAAACCTACTTTTTGTTTATTCCTAGAGAGGCATAAATAAACTTGGCGGTGATCACAATAAAAGTTTCTAAAAATTACATCTTGGAGAGGGTGGATGTGGAGATAATCTTTTAACTTGTGGGAAAATCCAAAACTTTGCACTATAAACATAGAACAGTTACCAATAAATCCAAT
The DNA here is from genome assembly GCF_021869965.1 of Rhincodon typus. Classification (NCBI taxonomy): domain Eukaryota; kingdom Metazoa; phylum Chordata; class Chondrichthyes; order Orectolobiformes; family Rhincodontidae; genus Rhincodon; species Rhincodon typus. Next base: position 59,593,291 of record NC_063348.1, read on the forward strand.
AGGGAAATAAGGAGGCGGTTTTCTGCAAAGACTGTAGTTAGAATATGGAACTCCCTGTGACAGATCAGAACTCAAGTACTCTGGACATTGTTAGGGTTAATTCCAAAATAGGTTTTCTTTTAAAAAAGAAAGATTCTATGGACAAAAAAAGGCTGTGGTTGTAAATTCAGTGTTATGTGACAAAGACCTGTGTGGGACCCATGGAATGTCACACATATAAAGTGTCAGGAAAACATATGAGAGAGAGCGAGAGAGAGCGCAAGAGATTTAACAGGAAGGGATAACGAATAGAGAGGCAAAACATAAAACATGTCTGCAAGAGGTGTCTGCTGAGAGAGAGAGGAAATAGTTAGCCCCTTCGTTATCCCTTCCTGTTAAGTCTCTCTCTCTCTCTCTCTCTCTCTCTCTCTCTCTCTCTCTCTCTCTCATATGTTTTCCTGACACTTCATATGTGTGGCATTCCATGGGTCCCACACAGGTCTTTGTCACATAACACTGAATTTACAACCACAGCCTTTTTTTGTCCATAGAATCTTTCTTTTTTAAAAGAAAACCTATTTTGGAATTAACCCTAACAATGTCCAGAGTACTTGAGTTCTGATCTGTCACAGGGAGTTCCATATTCTAACTACAGTCTTTGCAGAAAACCGCCTCCTTATTTCCCTACTGGATTTATTGGTAACTGTTCTATGTTTATAGTGCAAAGTTTTGGATTTTCCCACAAGTTAAAAGATTATCTCCACATCCACCCTCTCCAAGATGTAATTTTTAGAAACTTTTATTGTGATCACCGCCAAGTTTATTTATGTAAGATTAAGTCCCAATCTCTCTGTTATATGCAACCTCTCAGTTGCCACTGCTTGTTTTGTTTGAACTCTTCCTAAGATAATTAAACAACTGCCAGAGCAAAAGCAGGATAGGGAACTCCAAAAGAATAATGCAATTTCAATCAACTGCTAAGCCAAAAGTCCTGAAATTGATGATTATCATAGAATCCCTACAGTGTGGAAACAGGCCCTTCAGCCCAGCAAGTCCACACCAACCCTCAGAGCATCCCACCCAGACCCATCCCCCTATAACCCACCTAATCTACACATCCCTCAACTCTATGGGCAATTTAATCATAGCCAATCCACCTAACCTGCACGTCTCTGGACTGTGAGAGGAAACCGACACAGGGACAGGGAGAATGTGCAAATTCCACACAGATAGGTTGCCTGAGGGTGGAATTGAACCTGGGTTCCTGGTGCTGTGAGGCAGCAGTGCTAACCACTTAGCCAACATGCCACCCTTTCAACTACCAACATTCCATTATGTCCTCTTCTCAAACCACCAGACAGACTGATCCATTTATCTTTTAACTTTTCTCCTCTTTTGGATTCACTTATTCCTAATCTCTGTGTTATGCATTTTGCATCTTTAAAGTTATTATTATAATTGTTTTGTGGTTTAGTAACAAATAGACTCACCTATTTATTAACTGCTTGTTCTGACCAACTGAGGGGCTGGGTGAATTAAGAAAGAGAGCCAACTCATCGCCCCTCATCCTGAAGCTTAGTGATTTGGGATCTCATCCAGGGCTGTTCTAAATTTGGAAACTTCTCCTGGGGTCTGGTTACAACATTGGCCATGGCTGGAAAATGTAGACAAGTACACGAAGGAGAAAAGATAAGCTGAAAGATTGGGTTGAATGGCCTTATTTGTTTTATATTCTATGTGTTTCTCATGCGAGAGCTCTAAGTCTAATCGCAGCACCACCAGCACAGGTCCTGGTTACCATTAGACAGCTCAGCACAGGCTTGCTTTCAAAAGTGGAGGATAGAACACAACTCTATCTGACATGAAAGATATAATGTGGAGGTGCCGGTGTGGGACTGGGGTGGACAAAGTCAGAAGTCACACGACACCAGGTTATATTTTGAAATCAAAAGCCTTCAGAGTGTAGTCCCTTTGTCAGGTGAAGTGAGTGAGAAGCGCACAGACACAGAATTTGTGGACAGAGAGATCAAGGGCAAGGAGACCAAAAATGATACAAATGGTGTGAGTGGAGTGTCGAATAATAAGTCTCTGTAGGTGATCAAAAGTGTCAGATGGTGGGAGTAAAGTGTCAACAACAGAATAATCAGTGAAGGGATGACCTATAATCCGATTAAAATGAGGCAGAGAGATAATTACAAAAAATTAAAAATAAGGTGGTGCTGGGGACAAACCAAATGGCTGGAATAACATGATAAGTATAAGAGTCGCATGGCAAGGGTCTAACCAAAGTAATAAGTAATCCAAAACTGTACAAATTAGTTAAGGTAGAGAAATCATAACAATTTACCTAGGTGATGGTGTCTAAACAGAACAGTAAGGAAGATTTTACAGATACAGAACTGTCTGGTGGGGTCACGTAGCACAACATCAACCCAAAAGCATCTTGAAGCCCATTCTACAAGGAGCCCCCAGCTTCTGTTGTGACACTACAGATTTCTTACAAAAACTCAGCACTCACGGACCACTCGAACCAGGAACATTCTTGTCACAATGGACGTTTCAGCACTCTACACCAGCATTCCCCACGATGATGGCATCACTGTAACAGCCTCAGTACTCAATACCAGCAACTTTCAATTTCCAGGCATCATCCTATAACTCATCCGTTTCATCCTCAACCACAACGTCTTCACCTTCAACAACCAGTTCTTCATCCAGACACAGGGAATAGCCATGGAGACCAGATTTGCACCACAATGTGCCAGAATTTTCATGCACAGGTTCAAACAAGACTTCTTTGCTGCACAGGACCTCCAACCAACACTATACACCAGATACATCGATGACATTTTCCTCCTTTGGATTTATGGCAAGGAATCTCTATTGAGGACAGACACCTCAGTACCTCACTCTACCATATGCCCATGGATAACCTCACAATGTTGCACTTCTCTAACTTCTACCCTAAACACATTCATGTAGCCATCCCCTATGGATCTGCTCAGATGAGGAGAAACACAATGGACACCTAAAGATTTTGAAGGATGCCTTCATAAGAACAGGACATGATGCTCAATTCATCGATCGCCAGCTCAGACATGCCACAACAAGAAACCATAATGACCTCCTCAGAGGATGGACACAGGATATGACTGATAGGGTACCCTTTGTCATCCAGTACTTTCCTGGAGCGGAGAGACTACACCATGTTCTTCACAGCCTTCAACATGTCATTGATGACAAGCATCTCACCAAGATCCTCCCTACGCCTCCACTTCTTGCCTTCAAACACCTGCCAAACTTTAAACAGACCATTGTTCACAGCAAACTACCCAGCCTTCAGGACAACATCAACCACAACACCACACAACCCTGTCACAGCAACCTCTGCAAGACATGTCAGATCATCGACATGGACACTACCACCACATGTGGGAACACCACCCACCACGTGCACAGCAGATAATCATGTGACTCAGCCAACGTTGTCTATCTCATATGCTGCAGGCAAGGATGTCCCAAGACATGGTATATTGGCGACACCATGCAGATGCTATGACAACGGATGAATGGACACTGTGCAACAATCACCAGACAGGGATGTTCCCTCCCAGTTGGGGAACATTTCAGCGGTGAAGGACATTCAGCCTCCGATCTTCGGGTAAGCATCGTCCAAAGCGGCCTTTGACATACACAACACAGAATCGCCAGGCAGAAACTGACAGCCAAGTTCCATAACCATGGAGACGGCCTCAACCATGATCTTGGGTTCATGTCATGCTACATGTAACCCCACCATATTGTTCTGTATCTGTAAAATCTTCCTTACTGTCCTGTTTTGACAGCATCACCTGGATAAATTGTAATGATCTCTCTACCCTTAATTCGCTTGTACAGTTTTGGATTACTTATTACTTTGGTTAGACCCTCGGCATGCGGCTCTTATATCTATCATGTTATTCCAACCATTTGGTTTGTCTCCAGCGCCACCTTATTTTTAATTTTTTATAATTATCTCTCTGCCTCGTTTAATCAGATTATAGGTCATCCCTTCGTTTGTTATTAGCCATTGACACCTTACTCACACCGTCTGACACTTTGGATCACTTGCAGAGACTTATTATTTGACACTCCACTCACACCATTTGTATGATCTTTTGATCTCTCTGCCCATAAATTCTATGCCTGTCTGCTTCCCTCTCACTTCACCTGATGAAGGGGCTATGTGATTGGCTTGTGATTTCAAATGAACCTGTTAGACTATAACCTGGCGTTGTGTGACTTCTGACTACTGAAGATATAGAGGTACAACAACATATTTAGTATGATTTACCAGAATTGAGAGGTTATAATTATCAGAAATGATTTACAGCCTGGGGGTCATTTACATTAGGGAAGTTCAGCAGATATTCTGATCAGGTTTTGAAAAATTGTGAATGAGTTGTGAAGTTAGACATGGAAAAAATGTTGGGAAATCTGAAACTAGGTACCATAAACATTAGACAGTCTAATGAATCATGCAGAATTCAAGATAAACTTAATAGTTTGTTATTAATAACAGTAATTAGTACAAAGGGACCTTGGTGTACATCACCATAGATCCTTGAAGGCAGCAGGACAAATGGATAAGGTAATGAAGACAGCAAATGGGATACTTGTCATTATTAGTTGAGACATTGAGTATAAGAGCCAGGAGGTTATGATGGAACTGTGTATAACATTAGTTAGGCCACAGCTGGTGTACTGTATGCAGTTTCAGTCACCTCTGCGTGAAAAAGTTGCAGCTCGGGTCCCTTTTAAATCTTTCCCTCTCACCTTAAACCTATGCCCTCTAGTTTTGGACTCCCCCTCCCTTGGAAAAAGACCTTGGTTATTCTTCTGTAGAAGACTACTGGATTCAAAGTGTTAACTCCTGTTCTCTCTTTACAGTTGCTGCTAGACCTGCTGTGTTTCTCCTACACTTTGCATTTGGTTCAGATTTCCAGCACCCGCTGTTCTTTGTTTCATTTTATTCTATATCCCCTAACTGTTGAACAAGGGACACTCGAAGACTGTGAGCACTTTCCATATCTTAGCAGCTTCAAAGTCCCAGCATTGAGGAGGTGATCCAACACTCAAGGACAGGCTGAGTCTCTTTTTTTCTGCAGAACTGGAGAGGCCGAGAGTGAATTACAAACCTGGTGCAGAGTGGACAATGACACTACAGTCACCAGCATTCTGTAGGTCATGCATGTCTTTGGTGGACTATGGTAGTTTTAGCACAGAGCTGACTGTATGTCCATTTAGTCAGTATTTAATACATACATGGGATAGCAATAAATGACAATGTGTAAAAGCCTAAAGCCCAGCATATACCAACTGGGCACAGTGGCCTGTTTCAGTGTTGTGAAGCCTAGTCAGGACAATTCAATTCAAGTTGGATGGTGTATTTCCCAACTTGGCTACCATTGTAATCCAAAATTAGAACATACTAAAGGTCTTTTTTTAAAATATATGCAGCATCGTGTTGCAATTTCTTTTACTGTCTAAGATTTCTGTCTTGTCTGTAATTATTCATTTTTTGTGTAGCATTTTTGAATTCACTTCTGCTTTTGAAGTCAATGCTTTGAAGCTGACACAATCTAAAAAATATTTTAAAAACATTGCAGTTAGTTCTTGCAGATTCTAGTACTTGTCTTTCCCCTCCCCTAGGATTTGTGTTCCTTGTCATTACATTATTAAAACAAGTTTGAGCTGAAATTTACAATGCAATAACAAGTGGATGAGTAACATAATGCAGAGCCGTCTGAAGTTCACTAAGTCTTTAATAATTTGAATTCCATCAAAGATCTGTCTTGATTAAACAATAATACTTGTACCTAATATGTTTCAGACTCCTTATTCACTGTCAACCGTGGCGCCTGTTAAAGTTTCTTCAAAACAATATTCGGTGAAGTGGCTAAATTTATGTTTTATAAACTTCCTTTCACTTTCTGTGTGGATAATGCCAAGGTCACAAAATGTTGTAATGTTCATAGGATATCAGATCCAAGTGTTTCTGATGCTGGTTTTTTGAATATGATTGACTGCTTCTGGATTGCTGTAAAGATACAATATTGTATATTTTCAGACAGATTAGATCCTGCTGCCAAGTCTGTTTCAGGCTTTGTATGGATTTCCAACTCACCTTTTCAGAGAGTAGAATACAGAATGTCACAGCACACATGTCTGCACCAGTATATATCTCATCGCCAGTATACATATTTGCACCAGTACATATGTGGGCACCAGCATACATGACTGCACCAATATGCATGTCAACAACAGAATACATGTCAGGACCAGTATAGATATCCACACTGTACACATTTCTGCACCCATTTACATGTCTGCAATAGTACACATGTCCACACTAGTATGCATGTCCACACCAGTATACAAGTCTGCACAGTATACATATCAGTACCAGTATACCTGTCCACAGTATTATACCTGACAGCACCAGTATACACACCCATACCAGTATATATGTCCACACAGTATACTTGTCAGCACCAGTATACGTTTACACCCATTTACCTGTTCGCGCCTGTATGCAAGTTCACACTGTATATATATCCACACCATGTCAGCCATACACATGCCATACACAGCCATATACACCATATACATGGTCAGGTCAACATGGAAATGATGTTTCCCCTGTGGGTCAGCCCAAAATGTCTTCATGTTAAGAGGTGTCCTTCCAGGACAGGTACCAAAAGAATTTTTTTTCTCTTTTAAGAGTTTTGTGTGACTTTGGAACTCTCTGCCTAAGAATGTGATAATGCGGTCTTTTAATCTTTTTCAGACACCATTGAATAGATTCTTGTTAGGTGGGAAATCGAGAGTTATCAGGGGAGTAAGATCACAATGTGGAAATCAAAACACACACAGATCGGTTATGGGCCCAGCTGATGTCATGATTGGAACAAGTCCGATCCCAGACTAGAGCCTGTTTGCTAGAATTTTCTTCATTTTAACAACGTGGTCTATCACTGAAACACAAACATGCAATGATGCAGGTCTGGTTTTGACAATAATAAAAATTTTATGCAGAAGAAGACAAAACTAGAATAAATTAAGCTTGTTTGCATTTAACACAATGTGAAAGATTTTGAACCATTCAGTAAAACATATTTCATCTATCCCATCAGCACACCTTTACCGTTCTCAAGGAAAGAATTTTCTTCTCTATCACATCTATAGGTTTGACTAAACTGTTGTTTTCAATTCCTAGTCTTGAGCAGTCACATGCTGACTTTATACTTTCTCAGCTTTAAATAGCCTCTTCAGGTTCTGATCAAACACTTGTGCTCTGGAACTTGTAAACTAAAACCTTTATACTGAGGTAATTAATTTGTAACTTTTCTGAACTAACTCTTTGCTTCAGGAGTATTATTTTATCCATCCAGGTTTAATCAGACCATCTGTGAATGAAAAGCAAAAGCAAAATGTTTTCCAGGCTCTGAGTATTTCTCCTAATCAGAAAAAAAAACAAATCTTGATTATTTTAACTGAAAATAAGTTAATGCTCTTCAATGCATATTTTGTCCACTTGTAAAACTCTCCCAATGAAAACAAATTACTATAGCATTCAGGAACTACCTCTCGCATACTGTTTGGAAAACGTGGTTCCAGAAAGCCTGACATGTTAATTATTAAACTCTTTCAAAAGCACAGTCCAACACTCATACACCACTGGTCCGAAATCCAAACACTAATTTAAATGATATTAAAAAGTATATAAACCACACACCTTTCATTGCATTATTGAACAGTAGAATGGGCTTGGAGGAACCAAACCATGCTTCTATTTCATATTTTTGTATGTTAGGTTCCAGAGAAAAATGACAAACTTGTATTCATGTAGCAACTGTTACAACAGCAGAACATCTGCATCCACATTATAGCCACTATCAATGGGAGCTTCTGAGGACCTTGAGGACCCCAACATGACAGATGACAATCTCCAATCAATCTGATACATATCACATTGAGGAACAGCTGAATACAAAGACTATGAAATCTGACAACATTCTGCTGACAATACTGGACACTTGTGCTCCAGAACTTGCCACACCCCTTGTAAAGCTATTCCAGTACAGCTACAACACTAGCATGTAGCCAACAATGTGGAAAATTGTTCAGGTATGTCTTGTCCACAAAATGCAGGACAAATCCAGTGTGGACAATTGCTGGCCCATCAGTATATTCTTGATCAGAAAATGAATAGAAGGTGCGATTACAGTTAAGACACAGTTTGTTGCCTGTTAGAAATAGGTTACAAGTTACACTGATAGCTAAACATTGTTTCAGAGACTGTAAAGAGGAATAATGTGAGGTCTCATTCCTTCGAGATCTTAAGCTGATCTTCCCACAAGTATATATGACCGTCATGGTAGGCAATGCTTATAGCACGCCTTAATATTAGCCCTTTCAGACCCATACACAGTAGGTTTCACCAGGACCTCTCAGCTCCTAACTTCATCACTGGCTTGAAGTAAAGAGCTAAACTCAGGAGGGAAAATGGAGCTTACTGCCCTTGACAACAAGATCATGCTTTATTGAATGTGGCATCAAGAAGTCTGAGCAAAACTGGAATCAACAGGAAATTCTTCACTGGTTTGATTTATACCTAGGTATATAGAAAAATTTTTATATTGGAGGTCGGTCATCTCAGCTCAGCTCTGCAGGAGTTCCTCAGGGTAGTGTCCAAGGCTCAACCAGCTTCAGCTGCTTCATCAATGAGCTTCCCTCCATCATAAGGTCAGAAGTGGGGATGTTTGCCGATGATTGCACAATGTTCAGCACCATTCGCAATTGCTCAGATACTGAAGCAGTCCGTGCAATTTGACCCAGTCAATATTCATGCATTAACTGATAAATGATAAGGTATATTCACTTCACACAAATGCCAGGCAATGACCACCTCCAATAAGAGATAAACTACATTTCTCCTCTTGGCATTCAATGGCGTTACCATCACTGAATTCCCCAATATCCAATCCTGGAGGTTACCATTGAATAGAAGCTGAACTGGACTCACAGCATAAATGCAATGGCTACAACAATAGGTTAGAAGATAGGAATACTGCAGAAAGTAACTCACCTCCTAACATTAAACATTAACTCCCTCCATCACTGATCTTCAGAAGCAAGAGAATGCCGCATCAAGAAGATGCATAGAGAAATTCGCTAAAGATCCTCAGACAGCACCTTCCAAACCACGACCACTTCCATCTAGAAGGAAAAGGACAGCAGATACATGGGAAGTCTCCCTCCAAGCCACCCACCTTCTTACTTGGAAATATATCGCTGTTCCTTCACTGTCACTGAGTGTTATGATGATGTACTATGTTAAGCTTTAATTTTTAATTCTGTTGGCTGAATTATCAGACTTCCATAAAAAGTCAGTTTCACCTGGAAAAAGGAGATTTTCCTGAAACAAAGACACTGTAAAATGGCTGACAATTTGCATTAGTCTGTTGCCACATTCCGCTTCATGGCGATGCAGGGTCTGTGACGACCTCAACACAGAAAAACCAGTTCAGAATTGTGAAAGACACTGTTTTCTGTGCTTTAAACAAGCATTAGGATAAAAGGGGATTGGATTTCAAGTCCATATTGTAGCTTAGTTGATAACCAATTCTGCTATTTATTGTCAGAATGAATTTTGCATTTAATAACCTTATTTTTTAGTTTAGTGAAGAAACTGGGTGAAACTTTCTATTGTTCTCGAAAATGGTAAGGAAGAGGAACAAATTGACCACTTTGGGATTGAATAAGACACTTACCATCATGTGTGTCTCATAGAACAATGGGGCTTGATTTCCAGCGCCCTCTTCCTGTTAAAGTTGTAACAACTGGTTTGTTCTCTCTTCAGAGAATAATTCTCCATTTGTATCAGGGAATCGCTCTGGAACCAATCATCATCATGGGAAAGGGTGAGTTTTTTTGAATTGTTCAGGTTTGACTTAAGTGTTAAACACAGAAACGATTACAGAAAAACATTGTGTTGTACTGCAATAACCCTTCTTGTCATGTCGGGACAGCCAATAGAATAGGTGAATTATGGGCATGATTGTAGCATAGGAAACATGGCAGGCAGTTTGTGCATAGCACATGATCCCACAACCAGACAATCAGTTTTAGTGATGATAATGGAGGGATAGATATCAATTTGTAATTAGCAACTGAAGCATAGCCCAAAAACAGGTTGTTCTGACTCAGAAACAAAAACAAAGTGCCAGAGAAACTCAGCAGTTCTAGAAGCAGATGTGAAAAGAAAAACAGATTTAACATTTCAAGTCCAACAGGAGCTAACATTTCTGTCCTAGGCCTTCTGTAGTATCCCTACAAAGTAAATGCAAGCTGAAGAAATAGCACTTAACTTTCTGCTTAGGCATTTTACAGCCCCTAGGACTCAACATTAAATTCAGCCACTTCAGAGCATGAAATTTGATATTCAATTTAGTTTCAAAATGTCTTTCCACCAGTGTCTTGTTTACATGCATTGCTTTCAGCACATATGACCTATTTTCTGCTATTAACACTTACCTTAACAGCCATTTAACACATCTATCACTCCTCTACTTCCATTAGTATTCCGTGTGCCTTTTTCTCTGCGAACTTTTACCATTTGCTCCACTTGCTTCTCCTCCACCTTCTGTCAAACAACTTAACCCTGTCTCTTTTCCAGCTCCTTTCAGTTCTGAAGAAAAGTCATTGGACACAAAATGTTCTGTTTCTCTCTCCACTAGTGCTGGCAGACCTGCTGAGTTTCTCCAATGCTTGCTGTTGCCCTCCAGCACCTACTTTGCTTTTATTTGAGTGTTCCGACTCACATTGTTCTAACTATTTGTGGTGTGGTGCTGTTCACTTCATGTCATTCATTGTCAGCTGCTGAACTCAGCAGCACAGCATAATATTAAACAACAGTAAGTAAATGCTAGAATGTGAAAGAGCTGCCTGCTTCACTTGACAAGTGAGGACTTTACTGTTGATGAAGAATGCTTTTGTTTGCGTTGAGCAAAGAGTGGCACAACTGCCATAATTGGCGATCACATCCTCTAGCTGTTTGAGTGACACTGGCTGCACTGGCATTTCCCAAACACCAAGCTCATTCCACATTCACCAAAATGCCAGGGGTCCAGTTGTGATGGGGAATAGGATTTCCAGCCAGGCTGAGATTTTCTTCTGGCAGTTTGGCTTGAAGTTGCTGATGTTCACGTCACATGAGATGGTTTCTGTATTGAGATGGCACTTCTATTAGATCCGACCGTAAGCTGCAGAGGAGAAAAAATACCGTCTGGCTTCACTCTGTCTAAATGTGTATTTACATGACAACAGTGTTTTACCTTTGCAGAAGTACAAAATGAATGCACCATTAATGGATGGGATAAACAACAATGAAATTTAGACTTAGACTTTATTGTCACGGGGAGGCAATGGCCTAGTGGTATTATCACTGGACTGTTAATCCAGAGACCCAGATAATATTGTGGGGACCAGGGTTCAAATCCTGCCAATGGCAGATAGTGGAATTTGAATTCAATAAATATCTGGAATTATGAATCTAATGATGACCATGAACCCATTATCGATTGTCGGAAAAACACATCTGGTTCACTAAGAGATAGTAGGAACTGCAGATGCTGGAGAATCCGAGACAACAAGGTGCAGGGCTGGATGAACACAGCAGGCCAAGCAGCATCATAGGAGCAGAAGGGCTGACGTTTCAGGCCTCGACCCCTCATCAGAAATAGGGGAGGGGAAGGGGGTTCTGAAATAAATAGGGAGAGAGTGGGAGGCGGATAGAAGACGGATAGAGGAGAGGATAGGTGGAGAGGAAACAAACAGGTCGAAGAGGCGGGGATGGGGCCAGTAAAGGTGAGTGTAGGTGGGGAGTTAGGGAGGGGATAGATCAGTCCAGGGAGGACGGACAGGTCAAGGGGGCGGGATGAGGTTAGTCGGTAGGAGATGGAGGTGCGGCTTGAGGTGGGAAGAGGGGATAGGTGGGAGGAAGAACAGATTAGGGAGGCGGGGACGAGCTGGACTGGTTTTGGGATGTGGTAGGGGGAGGGGAGATTTTGAAGCTTGTGAAATCCACATTGATACCATTGGGCTGCAGGGTTCCCAAGCGGAATATGAGTTGCTGTTCCTGCAACCTTCGGATGGCATCGTTGTGGCACTGTAGGAGGCCCAGGATGGACATGTCGTCTGAGGAATGGGAGGGGGAGTTGAAATGGTTCGCGACTGGGAGGTGCAGTTGTTTATTGCGAACCGAGCGTAGGTGTTCTGCAAAGCGGTCCCCAAGCCTCCGCTTGGTTTCCCCGATGTAGAGGAAGCCACACCAGGTACAGCGGATGCAGTATACCACATTGGCAGATGTGCAGGTGAACATCTGCTTGATGTGGAAAGTCTTCTTGGGGCCTGGGATGGGGGTGAGGGAGGAGGTATGGGGGCAGGTGTAACACTTCCTGCGGTTGCAGGGAAAAGTGCCGGGTGTGGTGGGGCTGGAGGGGAGTGTGGAGCGGACAAGGGAGTCACGGAGAGAGTGGTCCCTCCGGAAAGCAGATAAGGGTGGGGAGGGAAAGATGTCTTTGGTGGTGGGGTCAGATTGCAGATGGCGGAAGTGTCGGAGGATGATGCGTTGGATCCGGAGGTTGGTGGGGTGGTATGTGAGGACGAGGGGGATTCTTTTTTGGTTCTTATTGCGTGGACGCGGTGTGAGGGATGAGTTGCGGGAGATGTGGGAGACACGGTTGAGGGCGTTCTCGACCACTGAGGGGGGGAAGTTACGGTCCTTGAAAAACGAGGACAACTGAGATGTACGGGAGTGGAATGCCTCATCCTGGGAGCAGATGCGGCGGAGGCGAAGGAGTTGGGAATAGGGGATAGCATTTTTGCAGGAAGGTGGGTGGGAGGAGGAGTATTCTAGGTAGCTGTGGGAGTCGGTGGGCTTGAAATGAATATCGGTTTCTAGGTTGTTGCCCGAGATGGAGACAGAGAGGTCCAGGAAGGGGAGAGAGGTATTAGAGATGGTCCAGGTAAACTTAAGGTTGGGGTGGAAGGTGTTGGTGAAGTGGATGAACTGTTCGAGCTCCTCGTGGGAGCACGAGGCGGCGCCAATACAGTCATCAATGTAACAGAGGAAGAGGTGGGGTTTAGGGCCGGTGTAGGTACGGAAAAGCGATTGTTCCACGTAACCTACAAAGAGGCAGGCATAGCTTGGGCCCATGCAGGTACCCCTGGCCACCCCCTTTGTCTATAGGAAGTGGGAGGAATTGAAAGAGAAGCTGTTGAGGGTGAGGACGAGTTCGGCTAAGCGGATGAGGGTGTCAGTGGAGGGTGACTGGTCGGGCCTGCGGGACAGGAAGAAGCCGCAGGCCTTTAGGCCACCTGCATGGGGAATGCAGGTGTAGAGGGACTGGACGTCCATGGTAAAGATGAGGTGTTGGGGACCGGGGAAGTGGAAGTTCTGGAGGAGGTGGAGGGCGTGGGTGGTGTCACCTGGACCAAGGGGGAGAAAATGGAGTCCAGATAGTTGGAGATCAGTTCGGTGGGGCAGGAGCAGGCGGAGACAATGGGTTGACCAGGGCATTCAGGTTTGTGGCTTTTGGGAAGGAGATAGAAGCGGGCAGTGCGAGGTTGGGGAACGATGAGGTTGGAGGCCATGGGTGGGAGGTCACCTGAGGTGATGAGGTTGTGGATGGTTTGGGAGATGATGGTTTGGTGCTCAGGGGTGGGGTCATGATCAAGGGGGCGGTAGGAGGAGGTGTCGGAGAGTTGGCGTCTGGCCTCGGCGATGTAGAGGTCAGTGCGTCATACTACAACTGCGCCTCCCTTGTCCGCGGGTTTTATGGTGAGGTTGGGATTGGAGCGGAGGGAGCGGAGGGCTGCACGTTCTGTGGGGGAGAGGTTGGAGTGGGTGAGAGGGGTGGAGAGGTTGAGGCGATTGATGTCTCGACAGCAGTTGGAGATGAAGAGGTCGAGGGAGGGTAGGAGGCCTTGGGGTGGTGTCCAGGAGGAGGGGGTGTGTTGGAAGCGGGAGAAGGGGTCAGTAGAGGGAGGGTTAGCTTCACGGTTGAAGAAGTAAGCGTGGAGGCGGAGGCGGCGGAAAAACTGCTCTAATCACTAATGTCCTTTAGGGAAGAAAACTGCCATCCTTACCTGGTCTGGCCTACATGTGACTCCAGACCCACAGCAATGTGGTTGACTCTTAACTGCCCTCTGGGCAATAAATGCTGCCTGGCCAGCGATGCCCTCATCCCGTAAATGAATAAAGAAAAAAAATGTACTTGAGTACAAAAGTACTGGAGTACAGTGAAAATTATACAATGTCACCACACACACAGAGCGCCATCTCAGATACAAAGTATTTAGGTACAGAAACTTAAAAACCAGGCAGAAAGAAATAAAGAACAAAGTTATGACGTAAAACATTGCAGTCACTCTTAGTATAGGGTAAAAATAAGAAATAAGGTTAAAAGTTAAACATTATAGTCCTTCTTAGTATTAAGTCAAAAAAATAAAGAAATAAAGCTAAAAGTTCAATCATTCCAGACTTACATAGAAGCATAGAAGATAGAAGCAGGTGGAGGCCATGCAGCCCTTCAAGCCTGCTCTGCCATTCATCATGATCATTGCTAATTGTCCAACTCAATAGCCTAATCCGGCTTTCTCCCCATAACCTTTGATCCCATTTGCCCCAAGTGCTATATCTAGTCACCTCTTGAATACCTCTTTAATGTTTTGGCATCAACTACTTCCTGTGGTAATGAATTACACAGGCTCACCACTCTTTGGGTGAAGAAATGTCTCCTCATCTCCGTCCTAAATGGTCTACCCCGAATCCTCATACTGTGACTCTGGTTCTGGACGCACCCACCATCGGGAACATCCTCCCTGCATCTACCCTGTCCAGTCCTGTTAGAATTTTATAAGTCTCTATGAGATCCCCCTCATTCTTCTGAACTCTAGCGAAAATAATCCCAACCTAATCAATCTCTCCTCATACATCAGACCCGCCATCCCTGGAAACAGCCTGGAAAAACTTCGCTGCACTCCCTCAAGAGCAAGAGCATCCTTCCACAGAAAAGGAGACCAAGACTGCACACAATATTCCAGGTGTGGCCTCATCAAGGCTCTGTATAACTGCAACAACACATCCCTGCTCCTGTGCTCGAAACCTTTCACAATGAAGGCCAACACACCATTTACCTTCTTTACCACCTACTGCACCTGCATGCTTACCTTCAGCGATTGGTGCACAAGGACACCCAGGTCCCACTGCACACTCCCCTCTCCCAATTTACAGCCATTCAGGTAGTAACTTGTCTTCTTGTTTTTGCTTCTGAAGTGAATAACCTCACATTTTTCAAAATTATACTGCACCTGTATTTGATTTGCCCACTCACCCAACATGGCCAGTTCATGCTGAAGGATCTCTGTATCCTCATCACAATTCACCCTCCCACCCAACTTGGTATCATCTGCAAACTTGGAGATGTTACATTTTGTTCCCTCATCCAAATCATTAATATATATTCTGAATAGCTGGGGTCCCAGCAACGATCCCTGTGGTACCTCACTAGTTACTGCCTGCCAATATGATAAGGACCCATTAATTCCTACTCTGTTTCCTCTCTGCCAACCAGTTTTCTATCCATCTCAATACACTTCCCCAATCCCATGCACTTTAATCTTGTACAGTAATCTCTTATGCGAGACATCATCAATGCTTTCTGAAAGTTCAAATATACCACATTGACTGGCTCCCTCTTGTCAACTTTACTAGTTACATCTCCATAGAATTCCAACAGATTTGTCAAGCATGATTTCCGCTTCACAAATCCATGCTGACTGTCTGATCCTGCCACTGCTTTCTAAATGCTCCAACATAAAGTCCTTGATAATGAGTTCAAGAATTTTCCTCACTAACAATGTCAGGCTTACTAGTATATAATTCCCTGTTTTCTCTCTACCTCCCTTTTTGAATATTGCTGTCTTGGATGAGTGTTTAACCATGCTGGGACTGCACTTCCTACAAAGGCTCAATGTCCTCCACTTTGCTGGCTCGATCTCTCCTGCTCTCATCACCACTGCAGATGTCAGGGAAACCTCCATCACTGCGTTGGGCTCACTCCTGGGATCTCAGACGTCAAAGCCTCAATCCAAGTGCTGTCTGTTCTGGGCTGCCTGCACACCAAGATCTACATCATTAATCTATATCAGGAAAAAGAAGGGTCTGTGTCTCAATATTGATCCCTGGGGAACTCTATGACAAATCCTCTAGTCTGAAAAATATCCATCGACCATTACTCTCTGTTTCCCATCAGTCAGCCAGTTTTATATCCACATTGTTACTGTCCCTTTTATTCCATCATCTATAAATTTCCACACAAGCTGTAGTATGGCACTGTATTGAATGTCGTTTGGAAATCCATGTATACCCTATCAATAGTGTTACCCTCACCAGCCATTTATGTTGCCTCTTCAAAGTATTCAGCAACTTAGTTAGAAACGACTACCATTACCAACATTTATTTTGAATCAGGTTGCCATGACTCTATAATTTCCACTCTCACTTCCTTCCATATCCTTAGATGCATCTCATCTGGTTCTGATGTCTTATCACCTGAGTTTAATATAATACTGCTGCTGCTAAGACCAGAAGACCACCAGAAATAGAAACTGGATTAGACCATTCAGCTCCTAGAGCCTCCTCCACCATTCAAAAAGATCATGGCTAATCCAACATTCCTCACATCCACTTTCCTGACCTTTCCCCATAACACTTAATTCCCCAATTGACCACAAATCTATCAATCTCATATATACTCGATTCTATATATTCAAGGACTCTGTCCCCACAGCTCTGTGGCAAGGAGTTCCAAAGACTCTCAACCCTCTAAGGGAAGAAATTCCTCTTCATGTCAGTCTTAAATTGTCACCCCTTTATTCTGAGACTATGCCCTCTGGTCCTAGACTCTCCCATGAGGGGAAATATCCTCTCAGCACTTACGGTTCAATCTCCAACAATTGTAGTAACACTTCCCTCCTCTTATACTCCAAACTCCTTGAAATAATGGCCAACGAGCGAGCACTGATTCATCAGCTATAGGAGAGCTCGGTTGGGGGTGGGGCAGGGTAGGTTCGGGGTGGGGCAGGGGTGCAGGGCAAGGGGTGTGGGGGCAAAGTGTGATAATCAGCAGGAGACCTCCTTGCTCTGGTATGTTTGACCTGGTAACATGAGACTTCATGTGCTCCAGCATGGTTATGTGAATGCATTAACATAGAATCATAGAGATGTACAGCATAGAAACAGGCCCTTCGATCCAACTCGTCCATGTCAACCAGTTATCCTAGATAAATCCAGTCCCATTTGCCGGCATTTGGCTCATATCCCTCTAAATCCTTTCTATTCATATACCCATCCAGATGCTTTTTAAATGGTGGAATTGTACCAGCTTCCAGCACTTCCTCCAGCAGCTCATTCTATACACGCATCACCCGCTAGGGAAAAAAATTGCCCTTTATGTCCCTTTTAAATCTTTCCCCTCTCACCTTAAATCTATGCCCTCCCCCACCCCAGGGAAAAGACCTTGACTATTTATCTATCCGTGCTCCTCATGATTTTATAAAACCTCTATAAGGTCACCTCTCAGCCTCTGATGCTCCAGGTAAAATAGCCCCAGCCTATTCAGCCTCTCCCTGTAGCTCAAACCCTCCAACCCTGGCAACATCCTTGTAAATATTTTCTAAATCCTTTCAAGTTTCACAACATCCTTCCTATGGCAGAGAGACCTGAACTGCATGCAGTATTCTAAGAGTGGCCTGACCAATGTACTGTACAACCACAAAATGATCTCCCAACTCCTACATTCCAAATGCCTTCTTCACTATTCTATCTACCTGCGTCCCTAATTTCAAGGAACTATGAACCTGCACTCCAAGGGTCTCTTTGTTCAACAACATTCCTCAGGACCTTACCATTAAGTGTATAAGTTCTGTCCTGGTTTGCCTTTCCAAAATGCAGCACCTCACATTTATCTAAATTAAACTCCACCTGCCAATCTGGTCAAGATCCTATTGTACTCTGAGGTAGCCGTCTTCACTTCCCACTACACCTCTAATTTTGGTGTCATCTGCAAACTTACTAACGATACCTCCTATGTTCACATCCAAATCATTTATATAAACGACAAAAAGCAGTGGACTGAGCACCAAACCTTGTGGCACACCGCTAGTGACAGGCCTCCAGTCTGAAAAGCAACCCTCTACCACCACCCTCTGTCTTCTATCTTCGAGCCAGTTCTGTATCCAAATGGCTAGTTCTCTTTGTATTCCATGTTATCTAACCTTGCTAACCAGTCCACCATGAGGAAGCTTGTTGAATGCTTTACTGAAGTTCATATACATTATATCCACCACTCTGCCCTCATCAATCCTCTTTGCAATTCTTCAAAAAACTCAATCAAGTTAGTGAGACATGATTTCCCACGTACAAAGCCGTGTTGACTATCCCTAATCAGTCCTTGATAATAAGAACTGCCAGTGCTGAAGTCAGAGATAACACAGTGTGGGGCTGGAGGAGCACAGCAGGCCAGACAGCATCAGAGGAGCAGGAAAGTGTGCTCCGTTCGTGATAAACGACAACACCTTCTGGTCACGAGCCATTTCAACTCCCCCTCTCCCTCCCACTCCCTGGATGACATGTCCATCCTGGGCCACCTCCAGTGTCACAACGAAGCCACCCAGAAACTGGAGGAGCAGCACCTCATATTCCGCCTTGGGAGCCTACAGCCCAATGGTCTCAATGTGGACTTTATCAGTTTCAAAATCTCCCCACCCATCCCATGACCAACCCTCCCTTTCATCCCCGCCACCTTGACCTGACAAAACCTGTCCATCTTCTCTCCCACCTATCCGCTCCTCCCACCTCACTGACCAATCCCCAACACTACCTACCTGCACTCACCTATCACCATCGCACCTACCTTCCCCAGTCCGGCCCCCACTCTCTCTATTTATTTCAGAGCTCCCTTCCCCCTGTCCCATTTCTGAAGAAGGGTCTTGACTTGAAACATCAACTTTCTTGCTCTTCTGATGCTGCCTGGCCTGTTGTGTTCCTCCAACTCCACACTGTGTTATCCCTAATCGGTCCTTGCCTTTCCAAATACATGTAAATCCTGTCCCTCAGGATTCCCTCCAACAACCTACCCATCACCGATGTCAGGCTCACCGGTCTATAGTTCCCTGCTTTTCCTTACCACCTTTCTTAAATAGTGGCACCACGTCAGCCAATCTCAAGTCTTCAGGCACCTCACCTGTGGCTGTCGAAGATACGAGTATCTCAGAAGGGGCCCAGCAATCACTTTCCTAGATATCACTATTTATTTCGCCACATTCTCTAGCTTCCATATTCTTCTCCACAATAAACACTGATGCAAAATGCTCGTTTAGTACTTCCCCCATCTCTTGCGGTTCCACACATAGGTGGTGTTGCTGATCTTTAAGGGGCCCTGTTCTCTTCCTAGTTACCCTTTTGTCCTTAATGTATTTGTAGAATTCATTTGGATTCTCCTTAACCTTATTTGCCAAAGCTATCTCATGTCCCTTTTTTGTCCTCCTGATTTCCCTCCTATTACCTTTATACTGTTCCAATGATTCACTCAATCCCTGCTGTCTATACCCGACATATGCTTCCTTCGTATTCTTAACCAAAGCCTCAATTTCTCTAGTCATCCAACATTCCCTTCACCTACCAGCCTTGCCGTTCATCCTAACAGGAACATACTGTCCTTGGACTCTCATTATCTCATTTTTGAAGGCTTCCCACTTTCCAGAAACCCCTTTACCTGCAAACCCTTTATCCACCCTCAATCAACTTTTGCTGGCGTTCCTCCAATTTAGAACTTTAATTTTTATATCTGGTCTATCCTTTTCCATCATGAGTTTAAAACTAATAGAATTATGGTCACTGGCCCCAAAGTGTTCCCCCATTGACACCTCAATCACCTGGCCCCTGCCTTATTTCCCAAGTGTAGGTCATGTTTTGCTCCTTCTCTAGTAGGTACATCCACATACTGATTCAGAACATTTTCTTGTACACACTTAACAAATTCCTCTCCATCCAAGGCCTTAACACTATGGCAGTCCCAGTCTATGTTTTGAAAGTTAAAATCCCCGACCATAACCACCCTATTATTCTTACAGATAATTGAGACCTCCTTACAAATTTGTTTCTCAGTTTCCTGCTGACTACTGGGGGTCTATAGTACAATCTCAATGAGGTGATCATCCTTTTCTTATTTCTCAGTTTCACCCAAATAACTTCCCTGGATGTGTTCCCAGGAATATCCTGCATAAATACAGTCATAAATGTTATCCCTAATCAAAAACACTACCCCCCCCTCCTTTTTTCCCCCCCCCCCCCCCCCCCCCCTTTTGATCCTTCCTATAGCATGTATACCCTGGAACATTAAGCTGCCAGTCCTGACCATCCCTGAGCCACGTCTCTGTAATTGCTATGATATCCCAGCCCCTTGTTCCCAACCATGCCCTGAGTTCATCTGCCTTTCCTGTCAGGCCTCTTGCTTTGAAACAAATGCAGTTTAATTTATCAGTCCTACCTTATTCTCTGCTTTGTTCCTGCCTGCCCTGACTGTTTGACTCGCTCCTTTTCTCAACTGTATCAGTCTCAGACCGATCTCTTTTCTCACTGTCTCCCTGTGTCCCGCCACCACCACCACACACCCACCAACCCCCAGTTTAAATCCTCCCGAGCAGCTCTAGCAAATCTCCCCACCAGTACATTAGTCCCCTTCCAATTCAGGTGCAATCTGCTCTTCTAAAGGTCACTTCTACCCCAGAAGAAATTCTAATGATCCAAAAATGTGAATCCTTCTCCCCTGCACCAGCTCCTCAGCCACACATTCATCTGCCCTACCCTCCTATTCCTACCCTCACTAGCTCATGGAACCAGGAGTAATCCAGATATTACTACGCTCGAAGACCTCCTTTTTAAATTCCTGCCTAATTTTCTATATTCTCTCCTCAGAATCCCATCCTTTTCTCTTCCTATGTCGTTAGTTCCAACCTCCTGCTGGTCCCTCTCCCCTTTAATAATATTCTGCACCCCCTCTGAGATATCCTTGATCTTGGCACCAGGAGGTAACACACCATTCTGATTTCTTGCTGTCGGCGGCAGAAATGTCTGTCTGTGCCTCTGACTACAGAGCTCCCGATCACAATCAACTGTTTGGAACCTAACATAACCCTCATTACATTACAGCCAGTCTCGGTACCAGAAACCTGGCTGTCAGTGCTACATTCCCCTGAGAGTCCATCAACCCCTACATTTTCCAAAACAGTGGACTTGTTTGAGATGGAGATAGCCAGAGGAAACTCCTGCACTACCTGCCTCCCTCTCCTACCTTTCCTGGAGGTCACCCATCTACCTGACTGTATAAGACACAACAAGGCATAGAGCTGGATGAACACAGCAGGCCAAGCAGCATCATAGGAGCAGGAAGGCTGACGTTTCGGGCCTAGACCCTTCTTCAGAAATGTAGGGGGCTGTGGAAAATAGCACAGTTGTATAGTGTAGCAGGATCTTAACATCTCTGTTACTTTCTCATGTTTTCGAAAGTGTACAGGAAGCTGCGTGCCTCCAAACAACCCTCTGATAAGTTTGTTGAAGACCTTGTTAACAGGCTGGACAGGGACAGAGTCAAAACTTTACCTGACTGTATCTTCGGTTTATCTCCCTTCCTGTAACTGCCATCCATCACACCTCCTTGCTCCTGTAAATTACTCATTGACCCTAATTGATGCTCTAACTGATCCATGCAATTCCACAGGATTTGCATCTGAACACACTTCCTGCAAATATAATCATGGAACATGGAAACATGGAAACTCTCCCTAATCTCCCACATCCGGCAGGAAAAGCACATCACTCTACTAAAGGCGGGCCATGTTTGCGCATTAACAATCTACAGACCCAGAAAAGAGCACAGCCTTACTGCTCTAAAGACACTGCTCCAGGCTAGCTTAGTACCTATGTGCTAATATTTTTAAAGCTTAATCAAGAGACAGATCTCAATAAAAACATACAATCAAAAAAGAACCTACCCTACTCACTATTATACACAGTAAGATTACACCTAGTGCAGGTCCTTCCCTCTTTCTGATTCTAACTGTAAAGTTTTGACTCTGTCCTGTCCAGCCTGTTAACAAGGTCTTCAACGAACTTATCAGAGGGTTGTTTGGAGGCACGCAGCTTCCTGTACACTTTCAAAAACATGAGAAAGTAACAGAGATGTTAAGATCCTGCTACACTATACAACTGTGCTATTTTCCACAGCCCCCTACATTCGTTATCTCTGTATCATCTGCAATCACTCTGCATACTTTGGTAAAGTGAACAAAGCATTGTAAAACTAATAGTGAGAAGTTTTCATTGTCACACCCTCCAACGGTTATTCTTTAGACTCACACATGAACAATAGCCATTCGGAGAATGTACTGAAGCAGAGCACTTTCAGAGAAACAAAGGAAACTTTGGAAAGTAAGTTTGCAAGGGAGGCAATGGCCTAGCGGTATTATTGCTGGACTGTTAATCCAGAGACATAGATAATGTTCTGGGGACACAGGTTCAAATCCTACAACGGCAGATGGTGGAATTTGAATTCAATAAATATCTGGAATTAAGAGTCTAATGATGACCATAAATCCATTGCCGATTGTTCGAAAAACCCATCTGGTTCACTAATGCACTTTAGAGAAGGAAAATGCCATCCTTACCCGGTCTGGCCTACATGTGACTCCAGACCCACAGCAATGTGGTTGACTCTTAACTGCCCTCTGGGCAGTTAGGGATGGACAATAAACGCTGCCAGGTTAGTGACTCAATCATCCTGTTAATGAATAAAGAGAAAAAATACACCCAGCTGTTGCCCATGCTAAATTATCCAACTGAGTGAATGCACATTTTACTGCAACAGTACCAGAAGGAAGAATTTTTACCCAATTAAATATAAATCATAATAAAAACCGAAAGAACTGCAGATGCTGTAAATCAGGAACAAAAGCAAAGTTGCTGGAAAAGAACTGTTCTGAGGAAAGGTCACTGGACCTGAAACGTTAACTCTGTTTTTTTCCTTTACAGATGCTGCCAGACCTGCTGAGCTTTTCCAGCAACTTTTGTTTTTGTTCCTAAATATAAATCATGGTGCCATAGAATCATTGAATGGTTACATCCAGCATATTGGTCACATGTTGTCAGTGATATTTATGAAATAAAGAAGAGAATACGTAGAACTGGGTGTCATGTAAAATATATTGTCCTTAAACAGCTTTTACTGAATATGACTGAACACCCTATGCCAGCTAGCACAGATTGGTTTGGAAGCTGGTTTAGCTCCAAAGAGAAATAGAGTCAAAGTTATCGATCCTGGCATCTCTACAATTAGTTTGCTGATGCATAGATCATCTGAAAGCTAGCTCTAATTCTTGCAGAACAACGATGTAGCAAACGTGCAAACAAAAACAGATACTGACCTTGCTCAGTGCATCGGGGACATTTATGAACTGGGTCTCTCCTCTAACATTGATTAGACACCTCCTCCATCTGCTGGAGACTTTAAAACTTTTTTTTGTTCAGATCCCCTAACATGCAGCAGCTGAGCAGGGAAGAAAAATGAATGAAAATTAGCCTCTTAGGTTGAGGCCCTTGCTTCAGGAATGAAAAGTTACATGAGATTAAGAGAGTGGGACAAATCAAAGGGCAGAGAGAGAAACAGTGGATAGGAACAAGGGCACACTTCAAGCAGTTTCACCTTCAGTTAGATGATCTACTCCTCTCTGGTTCCCCATATTTCGAGCTATCTATTGGTTAGAACAAAAGTCAAAATATTAATAGCAATTAATAGTAACTATAATTAATATCAGAAAGAGAGTTTAGACACAATCTGTTTGTTCTTTCCAATGCAGAGAGAATGCCACTCTCACCAGTGAATACCCAGAGTACTGCATTTAGTTTTGGTCTTCCTACCTAAGAAAGAATATAGTTGTAACAGAGGTCGTGCAGTACAGGCTCACGAGACTGATGCTGGAGATGGCAAGGCTATTATATGAGGAGAGATTGGTTCAATTTTGCCTGTGTTTACCAGAGTTTAGAGGGATGAGAGATGATTTGATCGAAAGGTGTTATGACTATGCCCCGAGAGAGTTTCCCTAATTTGTTTTCATTCCAGCTAGTTTATCTCAAACCATTAAGCTTCCAGATACAGCCAAATGATTTGGCTTCTCTTCTTTCTTCATCCACTCATAGGTTGGTGACAATAAAGTTGATTTAAAATAAGGATCCTGTCCCTTTTGAATACCTTTCCCTCACACCCAAATGAATGTATGCTTTAACAGGAACCAATTTTACGTGGAACAATCCCTCTTCCGTACCTACACCGGCCCTATCCCCACCTTTTCCTCCGTTACATTTGATGACTGTATTGGCGCCGCCTCGTGCTCCCACGAGGAGCTCGAACAGTTCATCCACTTCACCAACACCTTCCACCCCAACCTTAAGTTTACCTGGACCATCTCTAATACCTCTCTCTCCTTCCTGGACCTCTCTGTCTCCATCTCGGGCAACCACCTAGAAACCGATATCCATTACAAGCCCACCAACTCCCACAGCTACCTAGAATACACCTCCTCCCACCCACCTTCCTGCAAAAATGTCATCCCCTATTCCCAATTCCTTCACCTCCGCTGCATCTGCTCCCAGGATGAGGCATTCCACTCCCGTACATCTCAGTTGTCCTCGTTTTTCAAGGACCGTAACCTCCCCCTCTCAGTGGTCGAGAACGCCCTCAACTGTGTCTCCCACATTTCCCGCAACTCATCCCTCACACCCCGTCCACGCAATAAGAACCAAAAAAGAATCCCCCTCATCCTCACGTACCACCCCACCAACCTCCAGATCCAACGCATCATCCTCCGACACCACCGCCACCTGCACCTCCTCCCCCACACCATACTGCATCCACTGTACCCGTTGTGGCCTCCTCCACATCGGGGAAACCAAGTGGAGGCTTGGGGACCACTTTGCAGAACACCTACGCTCGGTTCGCAATAAACAACTGCACCTCCCAGTCGCAAACCATTTCAACTCCCCCTCCCATTCCTCAGATGACATGTCCATCCTGGGCCTCCTACAGTGCCACAACGATGCCACCCGAAGGTTGCAGGAACAGCAACTCATATTCCGCTTGGGAACCCTGCAGCCCAATTGTATCAATGTGGATTTCACAAGCTTCAAAATCTCCCCTCCCCCTATCGCATCCCAAAACCAGTCCAGCTCGTCCCCGCCTCCCTAACCTGTCCTTCCTCCCACCTATCCCCTCCTCTCACCTCAAGCCGCACCCCCATCTCCTACCTACTAACCTCATCCTGCGTCCTTGACCTGTCCGTCCTCCCTGGACTGACCTATCCCCTCCCTAACTCCCCACCTACACTCATCTTTACTGGCTCCATCCCCGCCTCTTCGACCTGTCTGTCTCCTCTCCACCTATCCTCTCCTCTATCCATCTTCTATCCGCCTCCCACTCTCTCCCTATTTATTTCAGAACCCCCTTCCCCTCCCCCATTTCTGATGAAGGGTCTAGGCCTGAAACGTCAGCCTTTCTGCTCCTATGATGCTGCTTGGCCTGCTGTGTTCATCCAGCTCTGCACTTTGTCGTCACCAATTTAACCAGGCTTGTTTGACCTACCAAAACAGAGTTTATTCATTGTTAAACATGAAAAGTCTTAGAAATACAACAGACATGCACGAGATTCGGAGTACGAAGTGAGTCCAAAAAGAAAAAAAAGTTTGCTGTAAAATAGAGATCAGTCTCTGAATTGTTCCTGAGGAGTTCTTGAGGAGCTGTAAAGCTGTTACCACAGATTTTACTCAGAGTGTTGACATTGGTCATTGAACAATTGATTTCAAGATTCTTGGCTTTGAAGGTTGATTGAGACTTTTTTTTGGTTCTGATTTCATTTGGCAGCAGCTGACTGCCTGTATTCAGAGAGTTGGTTCTCTTTTCCTTTTATCTGCAGTGCACAGGAATTTAAATGACTGTTCTCAGAGCACTGATCCTCACAGCACATGAGTCTACACACCAGGATGTTAGACCATTCACACACATAGACTAATACTGCAATTTGTTTTTAATCCCATGTGGGCGTTGCTGGCTGGCCTAGCATTTATTACCTATCCCTAGTTGCCCCTTGAAAAGGTGGTGGTGAGCTGCCTTCTTGAACCACTACAGTCCATGTGCTGTGGGTTGACCCACAATGCCCTTAGGGAGGGAATTCCAGGATTTTGACCCAGCAACAGTGAAGGAACGGTGATATACTTCCAAGTCAGGATGGTGAGTGGCTGGGAGGGGAACTTGGAGGTGGTGGTGTTTCCATATATCTTATATCCATATTGTCCTTCTAGATGGAAGTGGTCATGGGTTTGAAAGGTGCTGTCTAAGGATCTTTGGTGAATTTCTGCAGTGCATCTTGTAGATAGTACACACTGCTGTCAGTCAGAGGTGGAGGGAACAAAATTTGAAGGTGGTGTGTGGGATGCCAATCAAATGGGCAGCTGTGAAAGTGAAAGATGGGTGGAAATTGGAAGCAGAGTTGATAAATTTCTATTTGAAAACAGCAGGGGGCTGGTAATTATACCATCATGAACTACTCAAAAAGGTATGAGAGAGATGCCTGAGTACCAGTGACAAAAATATTGCAAATTTCCAATATATCTCTTTGTATGGCTTAGTATCAATCTTATCTGACAATTTTCCCATGAAAGACCAAGAGGTATTTTACAAAATTAAAGACATAGTCAAAATGCACGTTGTTGGTTGCATTGTATTTGTCTTGTTAAATGGGAAAACATCCGAACGGGACAAACTGGCAATGAGACTGATGAAAGTTCCTTGTTTCTAGATTGAGAAGCACAGTATAAACATCTCAATATCTCACCTGGAACAATTCCTCTTTGTACGAGCTGCTGACCTTATCCAACATAAGAGGTTTGTAAAATCATAAGGGGCGTGGATAGGATGAATAGACAAGGACTATGCCCCAAGGTAGAGGAGTCCAAAATCTGAGGGCATAGGTTTAAGGTGAGAGGGGAAAGATTTAAAAGGGACCTAATGGGCAACTTTTTCACGCAAAGGATGGTGTGTGTATGGAATGAACTGCCAGAGGAAGTGGTGGAGGCAGGTAAAAATACAATATATAAATGGCATCTGGATGGGTATATGAATAGATGGATATGGGCCAAATGCTGGCAAATAGGAGTAGATTAATATAGGTTTTCTGGTCGACATGGACAAGTTGGACCAAAGGGTCTGTTTCCGTGCTGTACCTCTCTGCCACTCTGTAAGCAAAGGTAAGATTTGTGGCATTGCCACTGAAATTTAGAGACCTTTTCAGATTAACCTCCCAGTATCTCAAATCTCCAGTAACAGTTCAATGAATCTAAAGTTTTGAAATGTTGCCGTTAAAATTTATGGAAATCCTGAAGAAAATTCTTTCAGAAATCCAAACAAGCTCAACTCCCAAGTCCTAGATTTGTAGAAAAATGTTTCAGCACAGAAGAAATCCTCTCTGCCTGGCATATCCATATTGGCTGTCTGTAGGAACACTCAACATATCTCATTCTCCCAATTTTTGCCTGTAGTCCTGTTTTTTTTTCACTTCAGATAATAATTATGATTTTGAAGGACACACTGACTACCTTCACCACATGTTCAGGTTGTGCATTTCAAATCCTAACTGTCCACTACATTAAAAAAAAATTCCTCAAGTCATTTATGATCTTGTGCCGTTCTCATTAAAACTGTGTCCTCTCATTCGCATCTCTCCCACCAATAGGAACAGTTTTTTCCTATCGACCTGGCCCCTCAAATTTGAACCAGGGGGTCATTGTTTAAAGGCAAGGGATAGACCATTTAGGACTGAGATGAGGAGAAATTTAATTGGGAGAATGATGGAACTTTCTGCCACAGAAAGCAGTTGAGGCCAAAACATCACATGTTTTCAAGAAGGAGTAGGATATAATTATTGAGGCTAAAGGGATCAAAGGAAATGGAGGAATAGCGGGAACATGGGACTGTGTTGGATGATCAACCATGATCCCAATGAATGGAGGAACAAGCTCGAAGGGTTGAATGGTCTACTCCTGCTCCTATTTTCTATGTTTCAACGAACATCTCCATCAAATCTCCCCTCAAAAGGAAAACAGCAGCAGCTTCTCCAATTGATCTATATAACTGTGGCTCCTCATCCCTGGGACCATTCTTATGAATATTTTCTGTATCGTCTCCCTAACGCCTTCAAGTCCTATTTTGAGTTGGGTTAAATAATATTCTACACAAGCCACAATCAATCTAAACAAATGGTTTGAAACCAATTATGGTTAGAATGAATTGAGATTTAATTTTGAAAACATTGAATTCTGTCAGCATAAATCAAATGGAATGACAACATTTGTATTGTGGCAGAGCGCAGTGGATTTATCGACCAACAGATGCTGCTAATGTGGAAGGTGTTGTGAGAACGATTGTTGAGGTTGATTTCCTTTATTCAAAGCTAGGGTTGGCCTAGTGATACTTCCAGTGTGCCTGTGATTTCGTGGCATTCCTTTATGGTCGAAAGGATCCCACAATGACCTTGGAGAAAGGCACCTTGCATTTTTTATTGCAACAAAAGCAATAATTTTGAAATATATCTTCAAGGTAACACACTTAAACTGTTAGATAGCAGATAAATCAAAGCACACCTCACAGGATCTGATGAAGGGAGTGCAGAAATTACCATGGCCACAGTCAAATAATTTAGTCAGACTTTGAAGGCAGAGAGAGAGGAGTTAGTCAGAGAATCACAGGGTACATGAGTATTGGAGCTGAAGGATTTCCCACTCACATTAACCATGATTTTGTGGTTGTTATTACAGTAAAACTGTCTACAGCTGCTCTGATGTGACATGGTGAAAACGACAGAGGACACAGTTAGACTCTGATATCCCAAAGTTACTGTCCGTGATTCTCTGCTTCTCCCTGTGCTGCAAGTTTCAAGCTCAATGATCAGAAATCTTTAACAAAATACGGATCTGATGACAACTTCCTCTTTTACACTGGAATAGTGCTGAAAACATCACAAACAAACGTAGAAATTGCTGGAGAAACTCAGCAGGTCTGGCAGCATCTGTGGTGAGGACACAGAGTTAACATTTTCAAGTCTAGTGACCCTCCTTCAGAACTGAAAATATTATATCTTGTTAAGAAGATACAAAAAGATTTTTATAACATATCAACTTCTATCTACTAGTGATCAGTAACAGCTTAACTTCTGGCTTATAAAAATAATGTTTATGATTTTGAATCTTTATCATTATGATAAAAATTAGGACTAAAAATCTCCTAAATCTCATAAAAATAATGTTTATGATATTTCAGCTGTTGATGTAAAATGCCTCAATCTTTAATTTGTGCTCAGTAAAATTTACACAAAGAAATGTATTTATTTTCTGATTTAGTATCTGTGAGAATGGACAGCATGGTGGCTCAGTGGTTAACACTGCTACCTCACAGTGCCAGGGACCCAGGTTCAAATCCCCCCACCCTCCAGTGACCGTGTGTGTGTTGCATTTGCACATTCTCCATTCTCAGTGGATTCCCTCTGAGTGCTCCAGTTTCCTCCCACAGTCTAAAGCTGTGGTGGATTGGCCATGGGAAATTGCCCATAGTGTCCAGGGATGTTTAGGTTAGGTGGGTTAGACATGGAAAATGCAGGGGTAGGGGAATGGGTCTGGGTGGGATGCTTTTCGGAGGGTCGGTGTGGACTTGTTGGACAAAATGGCCTGTCCCCACACTGTAGGGACTCTATAACTCTTCAATGTGATTGGTTGCTTTGCCTGTTTAATGATTTCTCTATTGCTGGATGCCTGGAGATATCCTTGACCTTGCTCCAAATTCAGACTGACGTCAGGAGAGGAAAAAGCCATGCCACAGAGATCAGCACAACTGTGTGTGCAGCTTCGAGGGCAGCAGTGAGTATTGTCACTTTGCAGCTGACTGTGAAATATGAGCCAGAGTGAACCACAAATTGGAGATACTGGAAATATACAGGAATTAAGGCAGCACCCGTGAGGACAGACATGAAGCCAGATTTGGAAACACAAAGGATACTCATCGGAAAATTGAAAAACTAAACAAATTCAAGACAAACAAATTTACTTTGCAAAGTAAAAGCATTGCTCATATTAGATGCATTTGACTGTTGCTGAAAAGACACATATCTTGACGAAGCTTGTCATTTTGAACTTATCAGCTCTCTTTGCAAGAAATACCAAAGTAAAAAGGAAACATTTGTACTGTATGAGAAAAGGTTGGAAAATTGTTTCTATCAATCTGAGACATTACCATGGAGAATTCACCAGTTACTGATGACGGGGACAGTTAACTGCTAGGCTTTGTTTACATTTTATACCAAGCAGGTTAACTCTAATTGGTCAAGGTATTGCCCTAAGAAATGAACCAGTGAATGACTGTCACCTATCATAGAACATAGAACAGTACAGCACAGTACAGGCCCTTCGGCCCACGATGTTGTGCCGAACTTTTACCCTAAACCTAAGGTCTATCTAACCTCCACCCCTACCTTATACTATCATCCATATGCCTATCGAATAGCCGCTTAAATGCCCCTAATGAGGCCAACTCCACTACCCTCTTCGGCAATGCATTCCACGTCCCTACCACTCTCTGAGTAACGAACCTACCTCTGACATCTCCCCTATATCTACCTCCACTCACTTTAAAACTATGCCCCCTCGTAATAGCTACCTCCACCCTAGGAAAAAGTCTCTGGCTGTCCATGTACAGCTGTAACAGGTCAAATGTGTGTACTTTCTTTTTCTCTGCGAAAAACAAAATAAAACATAAAAATATTAACAGATATAGCTTTCAGTAGATGCTACCTGACTTTTGTTATTATTATTCATTCAAAGAATGTGGGCATTGCTGGCCAGGCCAGCTTTTATTGCACATCTGTTACTGCACAGAGGGCAGTTAAGAGTCAACCAGACTGTTGTGGTCTGGATTCACATGTAAACCAGACCAGGTAAGGATGGCAGATTCATTCAGGACATTAGTGAACCAATGTGTTTTTCCTGACAACTGGCGATAGTTTCAAGGTCATCATCACACTCTCAATTCCAGCTTTTTTTAAAATTGAATTCAAAATTCAACATCTGCCGGTTGGACAATTTGAACCCGAGTCCCCTGAACATTACTTGGGTCTCTGGATTAATAGTCTCATGCTAAGACCACTAGGCCATCACCTCCCCTCAAAATCCTAAACTGCATGACAGAGTAATTCTTCACATCTAATTTGGGATATTGCTATGAGCTTTGCAAGCGCTTCTAACTTACTTAGCGCGAACAGCTGAAGGGACATGCTGTTTGATACAATCTTCCAGACTTTGGGACATATACCTACATTTCAGCACCATATATGCCAGATTTCTCATTTGCCACTTGCGAATCAATCAAATAGTGTTCTCCTTTGATCCAGGATAAATTTTGTTTTTCTTTACATCGGTATTTCTTGTGAATTGACCTGATGAATTTAAGATAAACAGTTTGGACAAATGGACCATGTGACATAAT
Source organism: Rhincodon typus (assembly GCF_021869965.1). Classification (NCBI taxonomy): domain Eukaryota; kingdom Metazoa; phylum Chordata; class Chondrichthyes; order Orectolobiformes; family Rhincodontidae; genus Rhincodon; species Rhincodon typus. Next base: position 59,625,012 of record NC_063348.1, read on the forward strand.
AAGGCTATTGTTCTGCTGTACGCCCATCTCTTTTTTTAACCACAGGATTTAATTCATGGGATGTGGGTGTCGAATTGCCTGTTTTGTTGCCCTTGAGAACGTAGTGGTAAGCTGCCTTCTTGAATCGCTGCAGTCCATGTGCTGTAGGTGGACCCACAATGTCCTCAGGAAGGGAATTCAGGATATTGACTCAGCGACACTGGAGGAACAGCAATATATATTACAAGTCAGGATGGGGAGTGGCTTGGAGGGATCTTGTGGGTGGTATTTCTATGTATCTGCTACCCTTGTCCTTCTAAATGTTTGAAGTCACAACTTTGGAAAGTGTGGATAAAGGTGCCTTCGCACAATGGTGTGTTTTTTGGTCGGATCGGCAGGTAATTTTCTGTAGTGTTCCTGGTTGTTCAGTATCGGTACACTTCCTTGCAGTGGTCTGTTGTATTCTGTATGATGGATAAATGGACACTGCACAACAATCGCCAAACAGAAATGTTCCCTCCCAGTTGGGGAACACTTCAGCGATCAAGAACATTCAGCCTCCGATCTTCGGGTAAGCGGGGTCCTCCAAGTTGGCCTTCGAGATACACAACAACGCAGAATCGCCGAGCGGAGACTGATAGCCAAGTTCTGTACCCATGGAGATGGCCTCAATCATGATCTTGGATTCATGTCATGTTACATGTGACCCCACCATACTGTTCCGTATCTGTAAAATCTTCCTTACTGTCCTGTTTTAACACCATCACTTTGATAACTTGTTTTGGTCTCTCTACCTTAATTGGTTTGTACAGTTTTGAATTACTTATTACTTTGGTTAGACCCTTGGCACATGACTTTTATACCTATCATGTTATTCCAACCATTTGGTTCGTCTCACCACCTTATTTTTAACTCTTTGTAATTATCTCTCAGCCTCATTTAATCAGATTATAGGTCATCCCTTCACTGGTTATTCAGCTGTTGACACTTTACTCACACCGTCTAACACTCTTGGTCACCTGAAGAGACTTGTTATTCAACCTGTCAACACTCCACTCATACCATCTGTACGATCTTTTGATCTCTCGGTGTATAAATTCTTTGTCTGATACTACCTTACTAACACCTGGAGGAAGAGCGAGGCTTTGAAAGCTTGTGTTTTCAAATAACCCTGTTGGACTATAACCTGGTACGGTGTCAGTTTTGACCTTGTCCACCCCAGTCCAACAGTGGCACCTCCATATCATGACTACAGTCACCAGTATTCTGTAGGTCATGTATCTATGATGGTCTATGGTCGTTTCAGCACAGAACTGACTGATGTCACAGAGTTAGTAGGAACTGCAGATGCTGGAGAATTTCTCATTTAGTCAGTATTTAATACTGACATTGGGCAGCAAACTGGGCGCGGTGTGTCCTCCGGGCCGCAGGGGGGCGGTGTGTCCTCCGGGCCGCAAGGGGCGGTGTGCTGTCCGAGTCGATGTATCGTCCAGGCCGCTGAGGGCGGTGTGCTGTCCGAGTCGATGTGTCCTCCAGGCCGCAGGGGGCGGTGTGCTCTCCGGGTCAATGTGCCCTCCGGGCCGCAGGGGGCGGTGTGCTCTCCGGGTCGCAGGGGGCGGTGTGCTCTCCGGGTCAATGTGCCCTCCAGGCCGCAGGGGGAGGAGTGCTCTCCGGGTCAATGTGCCCTCCGGGCCGCAGGGGGCGGTGTGCCTTCCGGGTCAATGTGTCCTCCAGGCCGCTGGCGGCGCACTGTCAGGAGGCCGGGCTCCCGGAACCGGTGGGTCCGGCGCCATTTTGTGGTCTTCTGGGGGAGCGTTGGGGTTTCGGGTTGAGTCTGCGGCCCAGGCGGGAGGAGGTAGACATGGATATGGATATGGCAATGGCAGTCCCTGAGGCCCGGCTCGGGGCGATGCGCTTTGCTGCGCTGCTGAACAGTATCTCAAACAGCCTGAGCCGGGACAATGTGGAGTCGCTGAAGTTCCTGTGCCGGGAGCTGATCAGGAAGAGGCCGCTCGAGGCCGTCACCAGCGGCATCCAGCTCTTCCAGCAGCTCGAGGAGCTCGACCTGCTGGGCCCCGACAACACACAAACCCTGAGCCGACTCCTCTCGGAAATACAGCGCCAAGACCTCCAGCAGCAACTGGCCGCTTTCCAGCAGCGGGGCCAGGAGCCGCAGGCAGACTCCGGTAACAGCAGCAATGGGAATGGGGAGGCCTGAGGCTGGGCAGTCACATACTCCCCTACCCTAACCCTGGGGGAAAGGGACTAACCCCATCACTGCACATTAAACCTCACCTAAAAACCTGCAAATAAACTCTACCTTCATAGACTACCCATTGTCATCAAAAACCGTCACTGCTGTCTTTACAATCACAGAGATCTAAAACACAGAAAAGACCCTTCATCCCATCATATCTCTACTGGTCAAAAACAACTACCTAAATATCCTAATCCCATTTTCCCGCACTTGGCCCTAGACGATTATGCCTTGGCAACTCCAGTGTACATTTTTTATTTCAAAAATATACTTTAATCATAAAACATCTTTCCTAATATCCATAGTCACTAGAGCAATTCAGTTCTGTGCAGTCTTAATGTATGGAGAACAAACCAACCCAAAGCATTTCTTATCCATATAAGACTATAATTATGTACATTTGACACACCAAGAAAGTCTAAGAACTAAACAGACCTCCCTCCCCCATAGAACAGTACAGGCCTTTCGGCCCATAATGTTACCCTAAACCTAAGGTCTATCTAACTTCCACCCCTACCTTATACGATCATCCATATGCCTGCCTAATAGCCGCTTAAATGCCCCTAATGAGGCCGACTCCACTACCCTCTCTGGCAATGCATTCCACGGCCCTACCACTCCCTGACTAAAGAACCTACCTCTGACATCTCCCCTATATCTACCTCCACTCACTTTAAAACTATGTCCCCTTGTAATAGCTACTTCCACCCTAGGAAAAAGTCTCTGGCTGTCCACTCTATCTATACCTCTGATCATTTTGTACACTTCTATCAAGCAATGATCCTTGTGGTACACTGCTGGTCACAGGCCTCCAGTCTGAAAAGCAATGCTCCACCACTACTCTTTGTCTTCTATCTTTGAGCCAGTTCTGTATCCAAATAGCTAGCTCTCCCTCTATTCCATGTGATCTAACTTTGCTAACCAGTCTACCATTAGGAACCTTGTTGAACACTTTACTGAAGTCGATATGGATCACGTCCACCACTCTGCCCTCATCAATCCTCTTTGTTACTTCTTCAAAAAACTCAGTCAAGTTCATGAGACATGTCGTCACGGTTTCCGCCTCCACTAGTTTTACAACCAGTGAGTTCCAGATCCCCACCACCATCTGGGTGAAAATGTTTTACTTCACATCTTTCAACCTTCTGCTCCTGCCCTTAAATCTATTCCCCCTGGTCATTGATCCTTTTAACAATCATAATAGTTTGTTCCTGTTTGTGCCCCTCATAATTTTATACGTCTCAATCATGTCCCTCCTTAGTATCCAAAGAATCCAATCACACTTCATACCTGAAATCTTCCAGCCCAGGGAACATCCTGGCTAATCTCCTCTGTAGACCTTTCCAGTGCTACCACATGCTTCCTATAATGTGGATTCTGAAACTGCACACAATACTATCTGCAACCTAACCAACATTTTATACAGTTCCAGCATAACCTCCCTGATCTTAAACTCTGTGCCTTGGCTAATAAAGGCACATATCCCATATGCCTTCTTAACCCCTTCATCTACCTGTCCCACTACCTTAAGGGAGCAGTGGACATGCATACTAAGGTCCCTCTGATCCTTGGTGCTTCTCAGGGACCTACTGTTCATCATGAATTCCTTTGCTTTGTTTGTCCTGCCCAAGCACATCACCTGATATTTATCTGCCTTGAATTCCATTTGCCTCTGACCAGCCTGTCTATATCCTCCTGTAACCTAAGATACTATCGTCACTATTTACCACCCCAGTCATTTTCATATCATCCGTGAACTTACTGATCAATCCTCCTACATCCAAGTCCAAAAGCATAAACAGCAAGGTCTCCAACACCGACCCCTGTGTGGAACTCCACTGGGCACAGGCTTTCTGTTACAAAAACACCCCTCGATCATCATCCTCTGCTTCCTGCCTCTCAACCAATTCTAGATTTGATTTTCCAAATTTCCTTCAGTCCAATGGGCTCTTACATAGAACAGTACAGCACAGGAACAGGCCCTTCAGCCCACCATGTTATCCCAAATATGATGCCAAATTAAACTAATCCCTTCTGCCTGCCTGTGGTCCATACCCCTCCATTCCTTGCTTATTCTTGTGCTTATCTAAAAGTCCCTTAGACGGGTCTATCATATCTGCCTTCACCACCAACCCTGGCAGCACATTCCATGCAACAACCACTCTGTATTAAAAATAAAACTTTTCCCCCACATCTCCTTTGAACTTTCCCCATCTAACCTTAAATGCATGCCCTGTAGTATTATTATTAGTATTAGAAAAAATTCTAACTTTCAACCCTATCTATGCCTCTCATAATTTTTGGACTTCTAACAGGATGGTATGGTGGCTCAATAGTTAGCACTGTTGCCTCATAGCGCCAGAGACCTGGGTTTGATTCGAACCTCGGGCGTCTGCCTGTGTGGAGTCTGCAGATTCTCCCATGTCTGCATGGGTTTCCTCCCAAAGTCCAAAGATGTGCAGGCCAGTTGGATTAGCCATGCTAAATTGCCCATAGTGTCCAGGAATGTACAGGCTGGGTGGATTAGCCATGGGAAATGTGGGGTTACAGGGATAGGGTGGGATGCTGTCAAAGCGTCAGTGTAAACTCAGTGGGCCTAATGACCTGTTCACACATTGTAGGGACTCTAAACCTCTCCCCTCAGCCTCTGCTGCTCCAGAGAAAACAACTCTAGTTTGTCCAGTCTCTCCTTATAGCTCATACCCTCTAATCCAGGCAGCATCCTGATAAACCTCTTCTGCACCCTCTGCAAAGCCTCCATAATCTTCCTGTAATGTGGTGACCAGGATTGAACACAATACTCTAAGTGCAGGCTGATCAAAGTTTTATAAAGCTGCAATATCACTTCTCGACTCTTGTACCCAGTTCTCCAACCAATAAAGGCAAGCATGCTGTATGCCCTCTTTACCACCCTATCTTCTTGTGTGGCCACTTTCAAGGAGCTATGAACTAGGACCCCAAGATCCCTCTAGACATCAATGCTGTTAAGGGTTTTGCCATTAACTCTTTACTTCCCTTAACATTTGATCCCCCAAAGCGCAACACCTCGCACTTGCCTGAATTAAACTCTATCTGCCAATTCTTCGCCCATATTCGCAACTGATCTCTATCTGGCTGTACCCTTTGACAGCCTTCTAACTATCCATAACTCCTCTGATCTTTGTGTCATCTGCAAACTTACTAACCCGCCCTTTTATGTTTTCATCCAAGTTATTTACATAAGCCACAAACAGCAGAGGTCCCAGTATGGATCACTGCGGAAGATCACTAGTCACAGACCTCCAGCCTGAAAAACCCCCTTTCACCACTCTCCTCTGTCTTCCATGGATAAGCCAATTCTGAATCCAAATGCCAAGTCACTGTAGATCCCATGCATCTTTATCTTCTGGATGAGCCTACCATGAGTTCTGAGGAAGGGTCACCAGACCCGAAATGTTAACTCTGATTTCTCTTCACAGGTACTGTCAGACCTGCTGAGCTTTGTCAGCAATTTCTGTTTTTGTTTCTACCATGAGGGACTTGTCAAAAGCCATACTTTTGCTATCAGTCTCCCATGTGGGACCTTGTCAAAAGCCTTGCTGAAGTTCAAGTAGACGACATCAAAAGCATTGCCCTTACCTGCACACCTGGTCACCTCTTGGAAAAATTCAATCAAATTGGTAAAAATGGCCTCCACTTAATAAAACCATGCTGACTGTTCTTGATTAATCCCTGGCTCTCCAAATGCAGATTAATTCTGTCCCTCAGAATGCTTCCAATAGTTTCCCACCACCAAGGTTAGACTGACTAGCCTGTAATTTCCTGTTTTATCCATTGCTCCTTCTTGAATAACAGTACAACATTGCTGTCTTCCAGGCTTCTGGCACCTCTCCTGTAGTCAGAGAGAAATTGAAAATCATTGATAGCACCCCTGCCATCTCCTCCCTTGCCTCACACAACATTCTGAGATATATTTCATCATCTGGCCTTGGATATTTTATTTTACTTTTAAGCCAGAAACTTTTCTCTGTGCATGTTGATTTATTTAGGTATATTACAGTCCTTCTGCCTGATTTCTATATCCACATCATCCCTCTTACTAGTGAATACTGACATAACGTATCCATTTAGAACCTGACCTATGTCCTCTGATTCCATGCATAAATTACCAAACATGGTCTTTAATGGGTCCTACTCTTTCCCTAGTTATCCTATTACCCTTAATATATTTGTGAAATAATTTGTGATTTTCCTTTATTTTACTTGCCATTAACATTCACGCTCCCTTCTTGCTCTCCTGAGTTCCTTTTTAAGTTCCCCCCTACTTCCCAATTCTATACTCCTCCAGTGTTTCTGCTGTTTTGAGCCCTCCGTATCTGTCATAAGTCTCCCTTTTTCTCTTATCCAATCTTTTATATCCTTCGATACATTGTTCACTGCATTTGATGGTCCCACCCTTTGTCTTTATTGGAACATGTTGGCCCTGTACTCTTCCGAGATCCTTCTTGAACGTGTCCCACTGCTGTGACACAGATTTACCTCAAAGTATCTGCTTGCATTCGACTCTGGCCAAATCACAGCTGATTTTCTTCAAATTGGCCTTCCCCGTAGCCTTGGTACAAACAGTTTTACTTTGCATTGTTGCTTTAATTCATTTAGATAATGTACAGCATAAATCCAGATTACAATCTAACTACGTCCCATCTTGTGTTGTGCTGACTGACCTACATTAGCTCCTGGTCTGTTACAGCCCCTTTCAAAATACTCAGCCTTGTTTCCGTCGAAGTCCTCAACTGTTCTGATCTCTGATTTCTTCCAGCCTGCCCTACGAGGATGTTGGCCCCAGTACAGAAAAATTGAACAGTTTGAGGATGTTTGTTTACAAAAGGGAAGGGTTTAGCAGAAACTGAGTAATATTGTCTCAGGATTATGAATGGGTTGGACAGGGTGATTTTTGAGGGAATATTTTCATTTTTGGGAGAATCTAAAACCTGGGACCAAGATCCAAAGCTGCTAAATAGTGAGTATTACATTCAAGAGGGAAATAAGGAACTATGTCATTGTTAAGTGAGTGATTTGGATGTGGAACATGCTACCACAAATAGTTGGCGAGGCACATTGCATTAGAAACTTTCAGAAAAGGTCGTTGAATACATGGTTGAGTTAGTAACATATTTCACCTCTAAGTCAGAAGGTTTTGAGTTCTAGTCCCACTCCAGGGCTTGAACATAGAATTCAAATCTGGCAGTACGGAAGGAATGCAACATTGTCAGAGGTGTCATCTTTTGGATGAGACGTTAAACCAAGGTCCCACCTGCCTGCTCGAGTACTGCCCCGAACTGACCTTGGGTACTTTATTAATGTTGTGATGAGCAAGGTGAGGCTTGAGAGGGGGGGCTTTGTTTTGTTACACCAGCACTAATCTTGTGGATTGTTTAAGAAACTGTCACCTGATGCTGAGTTTGGGTTCTTGACTTTTATTCAAAACTGAGCTTCATTTGAACTTTCCTTTCCAGGGCGTCTGAATGTTGCATTTGATGTAATTTGTAATGAGCTTGGAAATGAATGGCGGATGTTCGCAAGAAAACTAGGACACAAAGAAGCTTTGCTTCAGCAGATTGAATACAAACATCCACGCAACATGCGAGAACAGATTCAGCAGTCTTTAACAGAGTGGCAGAAAAAAGAAGGAGAAAAAGCTACTGTAGACAAACTGCTGACAGCCCTAAGGAGCTGCAAACTTAACATGGTAGCAGATTCTGTTGAAGAAGAGGTATCCAAGTGTGGTTAACTTTTAAACTGAGAATGCAATCAATTTTCTCAATGGCACAAAAATACTTTACACATCCAAAGCAATGCTTCACTTCCTTTCAAAACTTAATGGTGCAGTTCTCTTGTCTGGTGACCCGTACTTAATTCTGTAATTGCTGTCAAGCTCTTGTCGACCAGCTTCAGAGTTCGGTGTTTTGTTGAAAGTTTCAGGTTATTCATGGCACTCAACTCAAAGACTTCCTGCATGTTCATCTAAAGAAGTATGCATTCACTCTATAGCCTCATTGCAGTGGTTTAGAGTTCACATCAGTACTAACCTCGGAGTGTGAGGGCTCAAACTACTGTAGCGCAAAGCAGCATAATTGCCTCCTTCATTTCAGGCTTTTCTGCACATTCAGGCTGCTGTGACACTGTTACAGCAGGATCGATGAAAAACAAAACCACTTCACCACAGGATTACAGTGTGAATGCAAACTTCATTCAGGTTGTAAAACAATGTTTGGAACATGTTTCTAAGGTTGTTTTGAAATCTTTTGGGGAGAAAGAACACTGATAAATTTTGTAATTGTCTTGGGAACCTTCACAATTTCTTTTGTTCAGAGCAACAATACAAATTGCACTTTTTTTATATTTTGGAAGATTGGACTTTCTTAGTAAATCGCCAATGATAAAACATTGAGTTTTTTCAGTTTTTTTATCCCTGATGGAAAAAGCTTCCATGAGAATACCAGCAACAAAAACTGTTCATCCAGACTATTTGTACCTAACAACTGAGGTGATGAATGTGACAAGACTAAAAAATAAGGCAATCTGGTTTTAGGAGTTGTTGACCACAAGATTTCTTAAATGAGGTTTGGCACTAATTTGCCAGAAAAACAAGGCTAATTTTGTTAACTCCTGCACGCTGGCTTCATATAACATTTACAGTGTTTGTGATTACTCGTCCCCCTTGCCACCTAACCCAGGGGCCATTGCTCCATCAGGGCAGATGCCTGAATACTTGAATGCAGTATTTTCTGTCTTTATCTTCTCCTCTGTTAGCTGTCCTTTTCAGTCAGAATAGACTTTGAGATGCTTGCCTGAGTGTTGATATTTCTAGCGAAGGGCTTTGCTTTGTCCTTTTGTCCAGGCGGCAAGGTTAGCATGGAGGGAAGTTGCATCAGGACCCCCTTTTGTGCTTTTTGCAAAAAAACAAGAAAACGTAAACTGTACAGCACCTTCATGATTCCAGGACAGGTAGCAGTTTCGAAGTTTTGTTGCTGTCTTAGGCAAAAGCAATGGCCAGTTAGTGCATGGCACACCCTCATAAACCACTTAGAAATAACCAACTCAGCTCATCTATTTGCAAGTGTTATTTAAAGGATAAATATTGGCAAGGACATCTACAGAAGTCTATTTCAAGAAGTGGCATGGGATTTTAAAATCCATGTGAGAGATGGAGAAAAGGATTCTGTTTAACATTTCATCCCAAGACTGTAATTCCAGACAATATGATCCAGGTTATAGTTTCACCAGAATAATTCATGGTATGAAGGCATTATTTTAGGAGCAAAAGTTAAATAGTTTGGGACTCTAACTCATAGAATCCCTACAGTGTGGTAGCAGGCCATTCAGCCCATCGAGTCCACACCAGCCCTCTGCAGACCATCTCACCCAGACCCACCCCCGTACCCTAGCCCTGTATTTTCCATGATTAATCCACCTAGCCAGGACATCCCTGCACACCGCAGGCAATTTCCCATTGCCAATCCACCTAACCTGCACACCTTTAGACTGTGGGAGGAAGCCAGAGGAAACCCAAGCAGACACAGGGAGAACATAGAAACTGCACACAGTCGCCTGAGGATGGAATTGAACCCAATCCCTGGTGCTGTGAGGCAGCAGTGCTCACCACTGTGCCACCCATGGATGTACTCACTGGAGCTCAGAAAAATGAGAGGCAATCAAATTGAAACATATAGGATTCTTAAGGAACTCGACAGGATAAATGCTAGGAGGATGTTTCCACTCAAGGAAGAGTCTAGGACCAGAGGCCATAGTCTCAGAATAGAGGGGCACCATTTTATGACTGAGATATGGAATTTCTTCTCTCACAGGGTTATGAGTCTTTGGAACTCCTTCCCGGAGAGAGCTGTGAGGACAAAGATAGATCCATTCTTGATCAGTCGGGGAATCGAGGGTTAAGAGAAAATCTCAGGGAAGTGAATATAAGGAATGTTGGATCAGCCATGATCCTATTGAATTGCAGAGCAGGTTCGAGGGCTGAATGACCTACCACATTCCAATTATTATTATATGAACTGGAAATACTCAGCAGGAGTGGCAGCATCTGGGGAGAAGAAAACAAGTTAACATTTCAAGTTCATCTTGAAAATAAATGCAGATGTAGCAGGTTTTTAAGCACATACCCAGGCAAGGAAAAGGAAGGAAAGGACAAGAGGCAAGATCCATGATAGGGTGGAAGGCAAGAGTTTTTAAGTAACAAAACAGATGATCAGACAAGTGAAACGGAAGTGGTAAAGGAACAAGTGAAGCAGCAGGTCCACAGGCAGTGTAAATGGTCATAGCAGAATCATAAACCAACAAAATGATTTGCAGTGGAGCTTGAATTGACGATCTTGATTTAAGTGCAAATACTGCCACAATGTCTGAGCTTAATGCTGCTTAAATGTAATGTTGGCCTTTATTTCAAAGAGAATGTAGTATAATAGTAGGCAGGTTTTGCTAAAACTGTACAATACACTCACCAGACCGCAGCTGAAATACTGGCATTGGAAACAGTCCAGAGAACGTTCACCAGTTTGATCCCAGGTATGGAGGCACTGGCTTGTGAGGAGAGTATGTTGAGCCTGTACTTATTGGAGCTTGGAAGGATGAGAGGGAACCTTATTGAAACATACAAGAGTCTTAGGGGACTTAACAGGATAGATATGGAAAGTTATTTCCTCTTGTGGAAGTATCTTGGACCAGAGGGTATCATCTCAGAATAAAGGGTCACCCATTGATAACACAGATGAGAAATTTCTGTCTTGAGGGTTGTGAATCTGTGGAATTCTTTACTGCAGCTGGGCTGTCAAGGCTGAGTCATTAAGTATATTCAAAGATGAAAGAGAGATTTTTAATCAGTGAGGGAATCAAGGGTTATGGGGAAAAGACAGGAAAGTGGAGTTGATGATTACCAGATCAATGATCATCTCATAAAATGGCAGAGCAGAATCAATGGGCTGAATGGCTACTTCTGCTTCTACATCTTATGGTTTCAGTGTATCCTCCACTTTGTAACGAGAACGTTCTTTACCTTTCTTTCATGGTTGTGCACATATGATAATCTCACAACCTGCGTGCAAACTTTTGGCTTGTAATGCAGCCACACTGCTTGGAAGGAGCAATTGTTTTGCCACAAGCCTGTTTTCTGCATTCCATATGTATATGCCAGAGACCACAGCTCCAGTTTCTTTGTTAAAGACCTGCTTTTATATGTTTGGGAGAACCTACCTTTGCATGATTATTTTTGTCTGCTTGCTGCAGAGGATGAGCCAGTCTAAGGAGTGTCTGATCCATCTGTCCTGAAGTGTGGCTTAAACTGACACACCAGAGCACAAGACTGTGTGCAAATGTTTCTTTGTTTTGGCCATGATTCTGTGTGTGCCGTATGATGTGATGAACCAAAAACCTGGAATGTTGAGCTCTGTATAACATATACCATCAGCTGGTATCACTTAAGGAGCTATTTAATGTTCATTTCCCAAGCATAACATGTTAAGAAAAAAACCTTCAGCCTGAACAAACCGAAACAATTATTGAAAGATCAAACTATCCATTGCTGGTCAGATTTTGAGAGTTCCTTTTTACTGCCAGTGATCAACTTGTCTGTATGTAAGGAGTGTTTAGAACATAGAACAGTACAGGCCCTTCAGCCCACGATGTTGTGCTGAACTTTTACCCTAATCCTAAGGTCTATCTAACCTCCACCCCTACCTTATACTATCATCCATATACCTATCTAATAGCCGCTTAAATGCCCTTAATGAGGCCAACTCCACTATCTTCTCCGGCAATGCATTCCACGCCCCAACCAATTTCTGAGTTAAGAATCTACCTCTGACGTCTCCCCTATATCTACCTTCACTCGCTTTAAAACTATGCCCGCTCATAATAGCTACCTCCACCCTAGGAAAAAGTCTCTGGCTGTCTACTCTATCTATACCTCTGATTATTTTGTACACCTCTGTCAAGTCACCTCTCATACTTCGTCGTTCTAAAGAGAAAAGCCCTAGCTCTCTCAACCTTTCCTCGTAAGACCTTCCCTCCATTCCAGGCAACATCCTGGTAAATCTGCTCTGCACCTTTTCCAACGCTTCCACATCTTTCCTGTAATGAGGTGACCAGAGGTGGACGCAATACTCCAGATGTGGCCAAACCAGGGTTTTGTATAGCTGGAGCATAACTTTACAGCCCTTGAACTCAATCCCTCTATTAATGAAAGCTAACATACCATACGCCTTCTTAACAACTCTATCCACCTGGGTGGCAGCTTTCAGGTAACTGTGGACATGAACCCCAAGATCCCTCTGCTCCTCCACACTGCCAAGAATCTTTCCGTTAACCCTATATTCTGCTTTCAAGTTTGTCCTTCCAAAATGAATCACCTCACGCACTTCAGGTTTAAATACCATCTGCCACTTCTTTGCCCAGCTCTGCATCCTATCAATGTCCCTATGTAACCGAGAACAGCCCTCTACACTATCCACAACTCGACCCACCTTTGTATCGTCCACGAACTTACTAATCCACCCTTCCACTCCTTCATCCAAATCATTTACAAAAATCACAAATAGGAGAGGACCCAGAACAGATCCTTGTGGTACACCACTCGTAACTGAGCACCATATTGAATATTTTCCGTCCACTATCACCCTTTGTCTTCTAAGGGTCAGCCAATTCTGAATCCAATCTGCCACATTTCCCCCTATTCCATGCCTCCTTACCTTCTGCATGAGCCTACCATGGGGAACCTTATCAAATGCCTTACTTAAATCCATGTATACCACATCCACTGCTCTACTTTCATCCATGTGTTTGGTCACCTCCTCAAAGAATTCAATAAGGTTTGTGAGGCATGATCTACCCCTCACAAATCCATGCTGACTATCATGAATCTAACTGTGCCTTTCCAAGTGATCATAAATCCTGTCTCTCAGAGCCCTTTCCAATAATTTGCCCACCACTGACGTAAGACTAACTGGCCTGTAATTTCCAGGGTTATCCTTATTCCTTTTTTTGAACAAGGGAATGACGTTTGCCTCTGTCCAATCTTCCGGCACTATACCCATGGACAGTGAGGACGAAAAGATCATTGCCAAGGGCCCTGCGATCTCTTCCCTCGCTTCCCATAGAATCCTTGGATAAATCCCATCAGGCCTGGGGGACTTTTCTATGTTTGTTTTTACTCAGGAATTAAGAGTCTAATGATGACCATGAAACTATTGTTGATTGTCAGGAAAAGCAATCCTGTTCACTAACGTCCTTTAGGGAAGGAAATCTACCATACTTGTTCTGGTCTACATATGATTTCAGACCCACAGAAATGTAGTTTTCTCTTAAATGCCCTTTGAGTCATTAGGGATGGGCAATAAATACTGGCTGAGCCAACAATATTTGCATCTGTGAACAAATAAAGACAAAACTATTTATATTCTCACATATTCTCAATTCTTTTGTCTCAAACCCATTCTGTTGTGTGCTGCAATGGTCTTCCTTAGTCAGCTAGTCCTAAAATCTGTTACTTTGGGTGAAAACATTTTGCCTAGTTTCTCTCCTGTGGTGATTGTAACAAGGTCAGCCAGGTGCACCTCATTGAATATGAGTTCCCTGATTGAGGCTGTTAACCTGGTCCAATCAGGGAGCCCAGCTGACAGATATAAACAGGAGGGTCAGAGGTTCTGGTCACTCTGAGAGCTGACCCTGAGGGAGCTGGACCAGTGTCAAGTCCAATGCACATGTAAATAAGGGGTGACTTGGTGATGGGATACCAGCTTCTGTGGAGTTATTTCATGTAATATTCAAATTCTCGACAATGGATAGTCTGCTTTTGTCAGCATCCATTCATGATCTTTAAACTTCAATGCAGTTATCTTGAAATCTCTTTTCAAAGGATATCCAGCTCAACTTCCTGAACCTTTCATTAAAACATGCATGCATCACATTTCATTCCCAGCTTGTTCTCTGTAGCATCAAAAGCAATAATAGCTTCACTGTGAGAGTACCATTTACTGGAATCTAGATTGGGAGGGCTGTATTCTTTGGCTCTTTTATGGCTGTTTTTCTTTTAGTACTTTAGTTTCCCTATTTTAAATTGATCCTCAAACTGAGTTTTGAGAATATCTTCATTGACGTTACTATCTAGGAATGTTTTTGAAAGGAAATTGTTTTTCAATTGAACCTACTAAGTTCAGTGTTTATGTAATGTCTTTTACAGCTTCAGAACTTTCAAAGGGTATAATAGCAAATGTGCTTTTTTGAAATGTAAGAATAATCTGGAAAAGTGAGGTCCTTGACCAAAACGTCGACCAAACCAAACGCATGTTTCTATCAAGTTACAAATGATTTGATCAGTACCTTGCACACTAACAGGGACAGCTGTGGCCTAGTTGTTTGTCAGTAGATCAGTTAAACAGGCACCCTGGTAATGTTCTGTGGACATTGGTTCAAATGCCACCTTGATGGATTCAAAAACTCTGGAATTAAAGGTCTAATGATGATCGTGAAATCATTGTCAATTATCATAAAAAACCCAACTAGTTTACTGATTCCCTTTTAAGGAAGGAAATTTGCCATGCTTTCCTGGTCTGGTAATGTGGTTGAAGCTGAACTGTCTTGTGAAATGACTGACCAAGCTACTCAATTTTATCAAACCATTCAAAGGAGTCATATTGGGTAGACCACCTGGCAGCGACTTAGGCACCGGACGCAACAATGGCAGAACCAGCCCTGCTGACCCTGCAAAGTCCTCCTTGCTAACATTCAGGGTAGTGCCGAATTTGGAGAACTCACAGATTAATCAAGCAACGGTATGACATATCGTACCAAACAGACATTGTTGGAGACACACTATCACCATCCCCGGATACGCCCTGTCCCACCGGCAGGGCAGAGGTGGCAGCACAGTCGGAAGGGAGTTGCCCTGGGCGTCCTCAAATTGACTCCAGACCCCATGAAGTCTCATAGCATTAGATCAAACATGGGCAAGGAAACCTCCTGCTGGTTATCATGTACTGCACCCCCCTCAGCTGACAAGTCCAGTACTCCTTCATGTTGAACACAACGTGGAGGAAGCACTGAGTTGAACAAGGGGGCACACAATGTACCTAGAGTGGGGGACTTTGATGTCCATCACCTGCAGTGGCTCAGCAGCACCATTACTGACCAAGCTCAACAAGTCTTAAAGAACATAGCTACTAGACTGAGCTTATGGCAGCTGGTAAGGAAACTAACAAGATGGAGCAAACAGGACTTCACTCTCACCAATCTGCTTGCTGTAGATACATCTGTCCATGACAATATTGGTAGGAATGACCATTACACAGTCCCACCTTCAGATTGAAACTATATACCCAGTCCTTGTTATCCACGTATCTGCTAAGTGGGTACAAGATCACATCTCATTGGAGAAGGATCCACAATTATCCCCATGGTTGATGACGGGGGAGCCCAGCAACAATGCCATAAATAAGATTGAATCATTTGCAAGAATCTTCAGCCAGAGAACTTAGCGGATGATCCATTTCAGCATCCTGCTGAGGCCCTGCATCACAGATATCAGTCTTCAGTCAATTTTGATGTGAAGAAATGGTTGGGGGCACTTGATACTTCAAAGGTCCTGACAATAATCCGACAATAGTGCTAAAGACTTGTACTCTAGTAATTGCAGCACCCCTAGCCAAGCTGTTCCAGTACAACTGAAAGGTATCCCACAGGTTCAGCAACATCCCTGGTCAATGTTTCATTGCTGTACATATCAATGCTTTTCCTGGAGTCAGGTTAGGGTCAGTGGCTCTTGTTGTGAACACAGACAACATATCAGGTGTCACTCACTGTATAGCGGCTGTCTGTTTCTGGGTTGTTTTCCCTCCCTGTGTTGTGTTTGCTACCTGATCTGTGCTGAAATAGTACTGACACGGTGTTTGTTGTGTAGTATTCTGTCAATGGGACCCAGGACCTGAGGCAGCTAGCAGCTTATATCTGAGCAGTGCCATCACAACAAGGGTCCTATTCGTGTTATTTTGTAGACCCCCTTAACATTTCTGTGGATCCCACTTTGGAACCACCTCTAACTTAAAGTCAACTGTAACATTGCTAGAGCTTACCTTAGCTGAGATCAGTTGATTTGGTACAGATTGATTCCCACCTGGGACCAAATGTTCAATGATTCACCACATATACTAGCCAGGCATCATCATGGCAAACACTCCAACCTCTGAATCCTTTCTCTCTTTTATTCGTTCATGGAACATGGATATCATTGAGTAGGCCAGCATTTATTGTCCTTCCCTAACTCCTTGAGAAGGTAGCAGTGAGCTGCCTTCTTGAATCGCTGCAGTCTGCATGCTATACAGACACCCACATTGCCTTTGGAGAGGAAATTCCAGGATTTTGAGCCAACGACACTGAAGGAACGGTGATTTCCAAGTGAACTCCATTCCTGCAAGTTCCCCTTTAAGACATGCACCATGTCAGCTGGAAATCACTGTTCTTTCAGTGTCATTGGGTCAAAATCCTGGGCTCCCTTAAGGCTGCACTTGTCCTAGGTGATAGCGGTTGGGGTTTGTAAGGTGCTGTCAGTGATGCTGTGGAAGGCTTTGTGCCCATCATTGTAAAGGGATGTTCATTCTGGCTCATGGAACAGTTTTTCACATATTTAACATTATCTCTTGGCCTTGCAAGCAAGGATGACACTGTTTGAGATCTGACACTTTGACATTTTTGTCTGCAAGATGGCAATGTTGGCACTGTGTCACCTGGCCTCAGCCAATCTATGGCCTATCTGCATGATTTATTAGTTTTGGAATTTACACCATCCATTGCTGGCAACAGAAGTGAGGATCAATGGATTCATTTCTTACACAGTTTTCAAAATCAGAAAATAGAGGTGGTCATCCATTTAACCAATTAGATTAAAGCTAAATTTCCACATTTTAAAGGATCATGCGGTGTGAATTCAGTCTGGAATTCTCTCCGACACCCCCATCCCAACCTGTCTCCTTAAAGCTTACCTATCCAACCCCAATTTCTGTTTCTGTGACTCAGTTTCTCATTTTGGTTTGTTAACCCAGCAAAGTACCTTGAAGCTTTTTACTACAGTAAAGACACAAAATGAATACAAGTAGTCACTTCTCACTTCTCAGAAGTAAAAATTTCTACTTATCTGAATGGGCTTCCATGTGCTTTTTTATTGTGGGTGTTTCTTTCTTCAATTGACTCTAGTTTTATCCATGACTTGAATCATTCAGCTATGTATCTATGATTAAATTAACTGGTCCCACCTCCACATTCATCATTTGTTAAGATTAGGTGTTCTTCCAAAATGTTTATCTTGGACTTACAGCAGAGACAGGTTCAGTGAGCAGACTGAGTGCTTGCTAAGATTAGCACCTTTGGACATGTCTTCAGTGAGCTAATGCATCCATAATCTTCTAATCCCTCCCCTCGCCGCCACCCCAATGGTCGAAGCTTTTAAAGAAATTCTGCCACTCTCTCCAGCCTTCTTCAAAAGATGGTGAACATCAGGTTCTTAAGGCATGGTAAAACAAGTTCATTAATTTACAGGTGAGAGAATCACAAAGTCGGTCTATAAAAGTGTCATTATAACAAATATTTGGAAAGTAATTAAGGTGGTGTTGGTTCACAAGGGTTTAAACCATCTTTACCAAAATATTCTTCAGTGTAGTTTCTTGGGCCCCAGGCACCTTCAGCTGCTTTGTCAGTGACAATCATAAGGTCATAATTGGTGACACTCGTTGATGATTGCACTGCAGTATTCAGTGGCATTTGCAACTCTTCAGATAATAAAGCATGCAGCAATTAGAAGGAGACAGCAGTATAGAGGTAATGTCACTGGACAAGAAATCTAGAGCCCCAGTGTAATGTTTTGCCGACCTGAGGGTTGAATCCCAGCATGGTAGCTGATGAAATTTGAATGCAATAAAAACTCTGGAATAAAAAGTAACTTAATGGTGACCATGTAATGTTGTAAAAATGTATCTGTTTCCCTGACAGAAATTGCTAGAAAAACTCGGTGTGTCTGGCAATATCTGGGGAGAGAGAAACAGAGTTAAGTTTTGAGTCCAGTGACCCTTTTTTTATACAGAATCATGGAATTTTACAGCCCAGATGGAAGCCATTTAACCCATTGTGTCTGTACTGGCTCCCAAAACAGATACCCAGCTGGTCCCATTCTCTAACTCTTTCTCAGTATCTGTCTACATTAATCACTTTCAACTATATATCTAGCTCTCTTCTGAAACCTCCTATGGAATCCATCTCCACCACCCTCCCAGGCAGGCATTCCAAATCCTAACAACTCTCTCAGTGAAGAAGTTTCTCCTCATCTCAGTCTTAGCTCTCTTGTTGACTGTCTTGAAATTGTGACCCCTAGTTACTAATGTACCAACCAGTGGAAACAGAATATCCTTCCTTACCCTGTCAAAATTGTTCATAATTTTGAGCACCTCAATAAGGTCAACTTTTAATCTCTGCTCCAAGAAGAATAAACCCGATTCCTCTAATCTTCCCTTATATCTGAAATCCCTCATTCCTGGTATCATTCTAGTGAATCTCCTTTGCACTCTCTCCTTTGCTTCGGTGAGCAGCTTGCCCTGCTTGTTTCTTATGGTTCCCACTTTATCCTTCACAAATATTTTACTATTAATATGTTTGAAGAAATTTTGTTTCAGTGCAGCATGCCATCCTTTCCTCATGTTTCCTCTTAGCTTCCCTTATTCCAGCCTTAGCATCTCTCCTACATTTGAGATAATCTGCCTGATTTTTATTGCTGTTATTATTCTGATAAGGTTTTAGCACAGTGTTAGATGGAGTATGACGTGGGGAAGTGTGAGGTCATGCACTTTGGTAAGAAGATTCTAAATGGGGAGAAAATTCAGAAGACTGAAGTGCAAAGAGACTTGGGAGTTCTAGTCCAGGATTTTCTCGGTAAACTTGCAGATTGAGTCAGTAGTTAGGAAGGCAAATGCAATATTGGCACTTATTTTGAGAGGACTTGAATATAAAAGCAGGGATGTACTTCCGAGGCTCTATAAGGCTCTGGTCACGCCACATTTAGAGTATTGTGTGCAGCTTTGGGCCCCATATCTCGGAAAAGATGCACTGGGCCTGAAGTGGATTCAGAGTAGGTTCATGAGAATGGTCCCAGGAATGAAAAGCTTAACATATGAGGAACGTTTGCGGACTCTGGGTCAATACTCGATGGAGTTTAGAAGGATGAGGGGGGATCTAATTGAAACTTACAGAATACTGAAAGGCCTGGACAGAGTGGATGTTGGGAAGATGCTTCCATTGGTAGGAGAGACTAGGACCCAAGGGCACAGCCTTACAGTAAAGGGTAGACCTTTTAGAATGGAGATAAGGAGAAACTTCTTTAGCCAGAGAGTGGTTAACCTATGGAATTCACTGCCACAGAAGGCTGTGGAGGCCACGTCATTGAGTATATTTCAGACAGAGATAGATAGGTTCTTGATTGTCAAGAGCATCAAGGGCTATGCAGAGAAAGCAGGAGAATGGGGTTGAGGAACTTTATCAGCCATGATTGAATGGTGGAGCAGACTCAATGGGCTGAATGGCCTAATTTCTGCTCCTATGTCTTATGGTCTTATGGATTATCAGTAGGCTAATAATCCAGAGACTCCGCTAATATTCAGGGGACCTGAGTTCAAATTATGGCAGATGACAAAATTTGAAATCAATAAAAAAAGTCTGGAATTAAGAGTCTAAAGTGACTATGAAACCATTATCAATTGTCAGGAAAAACCCATCTGGTACGCTAATGTCCTTTAAGGTAGAAAACTGCAGTCCTTAGCTGGTCTGGTCTGCATGTCACTCCGGACCCACTGCAATGTGGTTGACTCTGAACAGAGATAGCAAGAACTGCAGGTGCTGGAGTCAGAGTCAACACAGTGTGGAGCTGAAGGAATACAGCAGGTCAGGCAGCATCAGAGGAACAGGAAAATCGATGTTTTGGGTTGGGACCCTTCATCAGAACTGATGAAGCGTTCTGACCCTAAACGTCGAGTTTCCTATTTCTCTGATGCTGCCTGACCTGCTGTGTTCCTCCAGCTCCACACTGTGTTGACTCTGAAGAGACCTCTGAGCAATTAGGAATGGGCAGTAAATGCTGTCGTCTAGCCAGCAATACTCACATTCTGTGAATGAATTTTAAAAATGCATCAACTTGCTTCAGCTCAACTTTTAGACCCCTAAACTCTGCTGTTATACAGTCTGAGATCTTAATCCTTGACTAATGTTTATACATTCCCAACTTAATATTGAACCTTCTTATATTTGGATCTCTGTTTCCCAAATGCTCCCCCACTGTGATATTCTCTACTTGGCCTGCCTCATTTCCCAGGGCCAGATCCTAGCACAGCTCCTCCCTGGTATGATTGAAAATGTACTGTTCCAGAAAGCTCTCCTGCAACATTGTAGGAATTTCTCCCCTTCTATGCCCCACATTACTTTTTTCTGAGTCTACCCTGGGATAATTGAAATCACCAACTATAACAACGCTGCTTATCCTGCAGGTTTCAATAATAGCCTACAAATGCTCTCTTCTACTTCCTCCCCATTATTTGGAGGTCTATAATAAATACCCAACAAGGTCACTGCTCCCTTCCTGTTACTCATCTCCAACCATATAGATTCTAATTCAGGAACCGTATCTCATTCAAGGTCAATGATATTATCTTTGAACAAGACTGCTACACCTCCTCCCTGTTTACCCATTCAGTTTCTACTAAAAACCTTATAAACGGGGCTGTTAGGTATCCAATCCTGTTCTGGTTTGAGCCACATTTCTGTAATTGCTGCTGTGTCATAACCCCCAGAGCAATTTCTGCTTCCAGTCCCCAATTTTGTTCGCAACACTCAGTGCATTTATGTACATACAATTCAACCCTGTCCTTAACTCTTCCTTGCCCATTAGAAATTAATCCTTTCTTTGTTCATTGTCAACACTTATGTCTTCTCTCACTTCCTTTTCCTCATTTCCCATCTTCTGTCTCTTGCCCTCTCTAGTACTTCCAAAGTTGAGCTCATTAGTCAACCCACCCTCCACCTTACAAGTTTAAGCCCACTGCCACAACACTGTTTACTCTCTCAGCCAGGAGATTAGTTCCTTTTCAGCTCATTAACCTGGACCTGGAGGCCTTTGGCACAATATCACACGTTTACCTGAAGGGTGTGTGCTCCAAAATGGGCTTTGGGGAGGTTGTCTGCAATGGGATCGACTGCTCTACACCAACATCAGTAGAGCAGTCTCAATCAATGGGTGGGAATCAGAAGCTTTCCAATCAGATCTGGAGTCAAGCAGGGCTGCCCACTCTCTCCTGCCTTGTTTGTGCGCTATATAGAGCCTTTTGATCAGTCCATCAGGAAGGATGAGAGCCTGAGAGGGTGACTATTCCAGGCAGCAGAAACCTGCAGTCAAGGCATGGACGACATTGCTGTTTTGTGCTCATATCCGTTGTCAGTGCGCAGTTTGCACGAGCCTCGGGAGCCAAGGTAAATTGATGCAAGAGCAAGGCCATGGTCTTTGGGAACTGGGCAAACTGATCCCTTATCCCCTTCATCATCGGGACAGATTACCTGAAGGTGCTGGGTATATGGATCAGAAGGGCCGGGACATGGGCAAAATCTTGGGAGGAGCATATTGCCAAGGTGAGGCAGTAACTGGGTTTTTGGGAGCAGCGCTCCCTCTCCATTGCAGGTAAAAAGCTGGTTATAAGGTGTGAGGCACTCTCAGTGTTGCTGCACATGGCATAGATCTGGCCCATACCCCAAAACTGTGCCAAGAGGAGGCGATGGCCTAGTGGTATTATCACTGGACTGTTAATCCAGAGACCCAGATGACATGCTGGGGACGTGGGTTCAAATCCTGCCATGGCAGATGGTGGAATTTGAATTCAATAAATATCTGGAATTAAGAATCTCATAATGACCATGAATCCATTGTTGATTGTTGGAAAAACCCATCTGGTTCACTAATGTCCTTTAGGGAAGGAAATTGCTATCCTTACCTGGTCTGGCCTACAAGTGAGTCCAGACCTACAGCAGCCCTCCACACTATTCACAACTCCACCAACCTTTTCGTCATCAGCAAACTTACTAACCCACCCTTCCACTTCCTCATCCAAGTCATTTATAAGGATCACAAAGAGCAGAGGTCCCAGAACAGATCCCTGCGGATCACCACTGGTCACCGAGCTCCAGGCTGAATACTTTCTATCCACTACCACCCTCTGTCTTCTATTGGACTGCCAGTTTTGTATCCAGACAGCCAAGTTTCCCTGAATCCCATGCCTCCTTACTTTCTGAATGAGCCTACCATTGGGACCCTTATCAAATGCCTTGCTAAAATCCATATACACCACATCCACTGCTCTACCTTCATCAGTGTGTTTTGTCACATCCTCAAAGAATTCAATAAGGCTTGTGAGGCATGACCTGCCCCTCACAAAGCCATGCTGACTATTTCTAATCAAACTATGCTTTTCCAAATAAGCATAAGATAGTATTTTCCAAATACTATCTCTCAGAAACCTCTCCAATAATTTTCCCACCACAGAAGTAAGACTGACTGGTCTGTAATTCCCAGGATTATCCATAGTCCCTTTCTTGAGCAAGGGAATAGCATTTTCCACTCTGTACACTTCTATCAGATCCTGGCCAATGAAGTCCTACAGCTTCGGCTGTTGAGCAGTCGCTTCCAGGAGCTTTATTTTTTCAAAGGACTCGAGAACCTTGGTCAGCCTATTCAGAGATAACATATGGTCCAGCCTATCCCACGTGCTGTCGTCTAAGACCTCCATCATAGAAGTGACTGGGAGGCCACGCTGCCTGTAGGCTTTTTGTCATGCAATCTGGCATAAAGGGAATGGCAGATCCTCAGGATTGCTGACTGAGATGACGTTACCAAGCGATCTTCTTCCTTCAAGCTGTTGATCACGGAGCTGTCCCTATGCACCTTCTGGAAGAAGCAACGCAAGCACATTTCATCCTGCTCCACAGTGTGAACCATGGACCAGAAGATTATTTTGGAGGTCTCAGAGGTAAAGAGTGAGGCTTACTAGCTCTGCACCTCCTGGAGATCCTCTTCGATTGAGCCCCATCATCTGCAGCAGGAGTAGCTTTTTGGGGTTTGGACAAATTTTACCCATCTCTCCCTTGCCTTCTGAACACCTTTGAGGATGAAGAACCTCTTGATGTTTCCCTTGACTGTTTCCCATCAGTCAGCTGGAGAATCAAAGAGGGGCTTCACAGTTCTCCAATCTTTGTAGTCCCTTTTGAGTCCCTGAATGTTTTCTGGAGTCAGAAGTTTCACATACAGCTTCCACGTTCCCTTGCCAGCCCATTGGTTGTCCTGCAGGAGCCAGTGGTCAGAGAAGAAAATTGGCTTGATGTCAGTGGATCTGACTGAGAACACTGACACAAATAGGAAATGTACACCTTGAGCAGATAGGTGTATCTGTGTAGTCACAGACAGCACTTGAGGACAAAGCATTGAAACTAGATCTTGGAGCTAAAGGGATCAAAAGGTATGGGGAGAAAGCTGGAACAGGGGACTGAATTGGATGATCAACCATGATCACGTTGAATGGCGGAGCAGGATTGACCTGCTCTGTTTTCGATGTTTCTGTGTTTCCATCCATGCTACCTCAGTTGGAGAGCTGTTAGATACCTCCTATCCTTGGGGCAGCTCATTTCATTGCAACCTCTTAGAGCTCTCAGCAACACTCTCAGATAAGAGTCTCCTCTCCATCCCTTGTGGTTGCTGTATCCTCAAAAATCCAAATGCTGGCAACATGAACTGAAGTATGCAATTTTAAAAGCACCCAGAGTTACTCATCCCGCCCCCTTGACCTGTCCGTCCTCCCTGGACTGACCTATCCCCTTCCTAACTCCCTACCTACACTCACCTTTACTGGCTCCATCCCCGCCTCTTCGACCTGTTTGTTTCCTCTCCACCTATCCTCTCCTCTATCCCTCTTCTATCCGCCTCCCACTCTCTCCCTATTTATTTCAGAACCCCCTTCCCCTCCCCCTTTTCTGATGAAGGGTCTAGGCCCGAAACGTCAGCCTCTCTGCTCCTATGATGCTGCTTGGCCTGCTGTGTTCATCCAGCCCTGCACCTTGTTGTCTCGGATTCTCCAGCATCTGCAGTTCCTACCCTCCCTGGACTGACCTATCCCCTTCCTAACTCCCTACCTACACTCACCTTTACTGGCTCCATCCCCGCCTCTTCGACCTGTTTGTTTCCTCTCCACCTATCCTCTCCTCTATCCCTCTTCTATCCGCCTCCCACTCTCTCCCTATTTATTTCAGAACCCCCTTCCCCTCCCCCTTTTCTGATGAAGGGTCTAGGCCCGAAACGTCAGCCTCTCTGCTCCTATGATGCTGCTTGGCCTGCTGTGTTCATCCAGCCCTGCACCTTGTTGTCTCGGATTCTCCAGCATCTGCAGTTCCTACTATCTCTGCTACAGAATCAATAAGGGGAAATGTATCTGTCATTGAGCGACCATTCGAATAGATTTGCCTGAAGTTGATGGTTACCTGGAGGTCCCAGCTGGTCACAGATGGGGAAAAAACCCAAAGCACCCTGACCTCATTTTTTTACCCTTATCCCATAGAATTTCAGCAGGATAAGTCCTTTGACCCTGAAATCTCCTCCAGTCACATTTTGGTTGTAACAATTGTCCTTTCGCTGACTGTGTCTTTCTGTGCAGCTGGCCTCCTTTGCTTTGCCCACTCCTTTCAGCTGCACCTTCATCTACCCAATCTCTCCTGGTTCAAATGATGGAAACTCCACAACATCTCTTCCTACCTGGCTTGAGAAACATCTGTGAAACATCTTGACACATTAATAAAATATAAATTTACATAATGATTGTCTTCTGAGGTACCGCTCTGAATTGAGAGCATCTAGTATGATCTGCACATGGAGAATTTTATATTTGTAATTATTGCACTTGAGCATGCTAATAGTTAGAAGCATCTTTTACCAACACGTACAGAAATAAGCGAGGTCTCACATTGGTTAGACAGCTGCACTGAAACTATTATGAACAACAATTACAGGCATCACGATTATAAAATTAATCCTATTTATACATGCTCATAAATGTCAAAAATTAATCTTACAGATGTTCAAGGTGAGAGATATGTGCAAGAATATGTTACAACACTGTTGAAAGTAATTTTTTGTCAAATAAAATAGCAATAGAAATGAACATATTATTCACATTCAGTTGTGCGGAAGGGTCACGAAAAATTAACTCTGATTTTTTCTTCACATATGCTGCCAGTCCTGCTGAGCTTTTCCAACAATTTCTGCTTTTATTCCTAATTTACAGCATCCGCAGTTTTTTCAGTTTTTATATTATTCAAATTATTTGAAGCTTGTGTTCACTTACTGAAGATGTTAAACACAGACTTTGTGCTTAGTTTGGACTGCATGCTGTTAACTTAAAAGCCTGGCCAAATTAACACTGACAAGATAATCTTCAGTGAACAATTTGTGCCAACATTTGAACATGTAATTACACTTCACAGTAATCAGTGGGCCTTACTGTACTCCTCCGCTTAATTATTAATTTGCTTAGACCTACATAAACACCGCAAATTGGATCATTCATAACGTTGCTTGAAACTTTAAGGTGACCTTGTTTATCAGATTATTTTTAAAAATATGTTTGAAGATGTTGAAGATAGATGGAAGGAAGACTATACTTTGGCTATAAAATCGTCAAATTTGCTTCAGTTATCCAATTTAAAACCTCAGGATATGCACTGCTTATTCTGATACTGACCTTAGGAACATAGGAACAGGAGTAGGCCATTCAGCCCCTTAAGTCTGTTCTACCATTCAATACGATCATTACCGATCTGTGGCCTAACTCCATATAACCTGACTTGGTATTTAATTATAAAGAGGTTACTTGCCGGGCGCTTGCATAGGGAAATAAAAGATAAGTAGTTTCAGAACAAAAGAATTTGAAATTGAAGCCCATATGACTAGATTATTTTCACAGATTATAAAATGCAGTTATTACTTCAGAAAGATTGCTGAGTCATCGATATTATTTGTAGCACATTCACAGTGTTCAACTACATTTACACCACTTGGCAGATGAAGGACAGTGGATAGATTGGCAATGTAACCAGGATAGGTTATTTCATTTGTTCTGCATTTCACCAGCCTGTCTATAGCCTGCTGAAGGATACTGCTGTTTTCATCACAGTTTGCAACATTTCTGCAAGTTCTGTCTCATCAGCTGTTGGAATCATCTGCTGGCAGCTTGATGTGCTACATAGTTTTCGACAGGTCAGCCCATGTAACATATACCACAAAAAGTCATATTGAGTCAGATATATGGAAATTTATAAACAATTATTATTATGATCCCAGCTGTTTTTAATACCACGCAAGTCAGATCCCAGATCTAAACCTGACTTGATAGATCATTTTATTTTTATTTATTTACCGTGGCACATAGTCGCTGAGACATATTCACATGAGGCTGCAGGTGTTCTTCAATAACGGAATGCAAGTTTGTCACACAAAACAAAGAAAGCAAACATCAAGTCAAAGTTTGAACCTCTTTCCCAACACAATCAATTAGAGACACTCAAGAGAAATTATATGCCTACCTTAACTTTCTGCTTAGCTAACTCTTTCCAGTTTATTTTCCTTGAAATGTGGAGATAATCTAATGATATTATCCAGAGGCCGATGGTTTGGTTCTTTCACAATTCAGAAAGCCCAAGCTTTCTCAATTGTAACAACATAAAGGTTTCAATCCTAAACTATCCTGACTTGGAAAAATCACTGGAATCCAGTCATGCTCAGGTGTTTGCTTTCTAACATTGCCATGCTTCTTTGTGTTTTTTTTAAATAACCAGAAGAAAAACAATCCGTGTTGCTGTGTAAAGCTTCTCTTATGTCTGTCTTTGTTGATAACTATTTTTATTTTGCTTGTTTTTTTTTGCCTTCTTGCTTTCGAGGCTGATGCTTTAATAGTTGCAGACTTGTTCCTATAGAGGCAGTCATGCCTAAAAGAGCGACTTAATGAAAACAAAATGGTAGAATCAACCAATCTCTGGACACAAGTAAGCCTTTTTTTAATATTAAGAATGGATTCTTTGGTGTTTTCTTTCCATATTTCACTGTATTTCATTCTAGGATCTCTAGATTAGGCTGGAGCTATCCTTTCAACAACTTTCAAAATTCTCAGTTTTTGTTTTTCCCATCAACCTGTTCACAAATGTTATTACTCACCTCTGGAGCAGGTGAGACTTGAACCTATACCTCCTGGGTCAAAGGTAGGGACACCACCACTAGACAATATGTGCCTCTTCCAGTCCCACTTTTTAGATATTTTTAAGCAACCTGCTCAGGCCTGAGCAGAGGTGGCATGGTGGCACAGTGGTCAGCACTGCTGCCTCACAGCGCCAGGGTCCTGGGTTCATGCTAAATTACCCATTGTGTCCAGGGATATGCAGGCTAGGTGGATTAGCCATGGGAAATGTAGGGTTATAGGGATAGGGTAGGTGCGGTGGGAATGTGGGCATGGGTGGGATGCTCTTCAGAGGGTTGGTGAAGACTTGATGGGCCAAATGGCCTGCTTCCACACCGTAGGGATTCTATGATGATATTCTGCACTTTGGAAATGGGTGCGACTTGAACCCAAGTCTTCTCACTTGAAGATGGGGAAATTACCGCTGTGCTACAAGAAACTATTCCATCCCCACAGCATTAAAAATTCATTCACAGGATGAGGGTGTCATTGGGCAGGCCAGCATTTATTACCCATCCCTAATTACCCAGAGGGCAGTTAAGAATCACCCACATTGCTGTGAATCTGGAGTCACATGTAGACCAGACCAGGTAAGGACACTGGCTTCTTCGCCTAAAAGACATTAGTGATCCAGAATGGTTTTTCCTGACAATCAGCAGTGGTTTCATGGTCATCATTAGACATTTAATTCCAGACTTTTGGTGAATTCAGATTCCGCCATTTGCTGTGGCAGGATTGGACACAGGTCCCCAGAACATTACCTGGGTCTCTGGACTAATAATTTAATGATGATTTCATTAACCATTCATCTTCCCCAGTGCTGCCACTACTGCCATCATAATGTGACCATTTGCTACCAATGTTTTTTATGTATTAGTCCAAATAACATAACCCACAAAGAGTTGGGTTTGTATTGAGTCAGATATCTGGAAGTTTATTAACAACTAACTATGCACACCAATACGATATGTCAGATTTACTATTTGGTCCGAGTTATATATTTAGATTATGAATAAATTATGAATA
Source organism: Rhincodon typus (assembly GCF_021869965.1). NCBI lineage: Eukaryota > Metazoa > Chordata > Chondrichthyes > Orectolobiformes > Rhincodontidae > Rhincodon > Rhincodon typus. Next base: position 59,653,608 of record NC_063348.1, read on the forward strand.
TAGTTGACTGACTAGCCAGCTGGCTACTAATTAACAGATCAACTGCCAACCAACAGGATGTACAGAGAGCAAGATGGGGATCTCTTATGCTGAAGCATCATGTGTTGTGATATTCTATAGGTGTCTAAATGGTATAATATCTTCCTAGAGATCTACACAATGGTACAATATCTTCCACAACTTCCTTGAAGATCACAAAATCACAAGGTGCTTTACCATGATGTGAGGGAAGATTCATATCAATGAAGAGATTGGAAGTTGTGCCCAAATGTTGGGTCAAAGAGACTGGATTTAACAAGAGGTTAAAAAGTGGAGAGAGAATTGAAAAGGGGATAAGGAGTCAGTTCCAAAGTATGGGAGTCATAGGTAGCTGGAATTTCCTGACTGTCAGTTTTGGGCAAAACAGTAGGAGGTAGAACATTCCTGAGCTAGAGAATGGAGTGTTGGGCGGCGGGGGAGGGGGGCAGCGGTGGGGGAAGGTGGTGGAGTTGTTTGAGGAGGATACTGAGGGACAAGGCCATGAATGGATTTGAAGGCACCTTGTTAGAAAATAAATAAGTTTGAGGCCTTTCAAGACCCAGTGTATAAAAGAAGAGACATGAACACCAGACAAGAATGATAGATCCGGGAGTGGATATTGGTTACAGAGATTTGGAGGAGTTGAAGTTTCTACAGAATGGGAGCTTAGCCACAGGAACACTGCGGCAACTGAGTGTGGAACTGAGATAAGCATAGGTGAAGGTTCTTTAAGACCATAAGAAATAGGAACAAAAGTAGACCAGTTGGCTCTTCGAGCTTCCTCCTCCATTCAATAAACAAGTGGGGATGGTTTGGACCACATGCATATTACCAGAGAGGAGGTGTTTGTAGCTTTATAGCGCATTAAGATGGATAAATCCCCTGGGCCTGATCAAGTCCATCCCTGGACATTGTAGGAGGCTAGGGAAGAAGTCGCAGAGGCCCTTGCAAAGATTTTTGCTTCATCTTTAGCCACTGGTGAAGTTCTGGAAGACTGAAGGGTGGCTAATGTTGTTCCGTTGTTTAAGAAAGGTAGCAAAGTCAAGCCAGGGAACTACAGGCCAGTGAGCCTGACATCAGTGGTAGGCTAGTTATTGGAGAAGATGCTGAGGGACAGGATCAACCACATTTGGATGGTCAAGGTCTGATTAGGAAAGTCAGCATGGATTTGTGCGCGGGAAGTCACGTCTGACAAATCTTCTAGTTTTTCGAAGAGGCCACCAAGAAGATAGATGAGGGTAGGGCAGTGGATGTTGTATATATGGACTTTAGCAAGGCCTTTGACATGGTCCCACACGGCAGGCTAGTCATGAAGGTTAGGTCACATGGGATCCAGGGAGACCTAGCTAATTGGATCCAAAATTGATTCAATGGTAGAAAGTGGAGGATGATGGTTGAAGGTTGTTTCTCAGACTGGAGGCCTGTGACTAGTGGTGTGCCACAGGGATTGGTGCTGGGACCTTTGTTATTTGTTATTTACATAAGTGATCTGGATGTGCATGTACAAGGCATGATTAGTAAGTTTGCAGATGATAAAAAATTGGGAGGTGTCGTTGAAAGCAAGGAAGGTTATCAAAAATTACAGAGGGATCTTGATCAGACGGGGAAATGGGCTGAGGATGGCAAATGCAATTCAATACAGATAAGTGTGAGGTGTTGCAATTTCGAAAGTCAAACCATGGTAGGACTTGTACATATAGAAATGGTAAGGTCTAAGGAATGTTGTGGAACAGAGGGAACTAGGAGTACAAGTACATAGTTTGTTGAAAGCAACATCACAGGTAGACAGGGTGGTGAAGAAGGCATGTAGCATGCTGGTCTTCATTGGTCGAGGCATTAAGTATAGGAGTTGGGACGTTATGTTACAGTTATATAAGTCATTGGTGAGGCCACACTTGGAGTATTGTGTACAGTTTTGGTCACCCTGTTATAGAAAAGACATAGTTAAACTGGAAAGTGTGCAAAGAAGATTTATGAGGATGTTACCAGGACTAGTAGGCCTGAGTTGTAGGGAGAGGTTGGCCAGGAAAGGACTTTATTCCTTGGATCATAGGAGAATGAGGGGTGACCTTATTGAAGTGTATAAAATCATGAGGGGAATAAATAGCATGAATGCATACAGTCTTTTTCCTAGGAATGGGGAATTGAAAACTAGAGGGCATAGGTTTAAGGTGAGAGAGGAATGATTTAAGAAGGACCTGAGGGGCAACTTCTTCACACAGAGAATGGTGCGTATATGGAATAAGCTGTCAGAGAAAGTGGTTGAGGCAAGTGCAATAGCAACATTTAAACAAAAAATTTGGATAGGTATATGGATGGGATTGGTTTAGAGAGATATGGACCAAATGTGGGCAATTGGAACTAGCTGAGTGGACATCAGCATGGATCAGTTTGGGCCGAACGGCCTGTTTCCATGCTGTATTATTCTGTGACTCTAATAGGGTCATGGCTGACCTAACAATGCTTATACCCACCTTCCTGCATTTTCTCCGTAACAATTCATTCCTCCACTGATCAAGAATTTATCTATCTCAGCCTTGACAGGGGGGATGTGGAGAGAATGTTTCCTCTTGTGGGAGAATCTTGAACTAGGGGCATGGTTTTAAAAAACAAGGGTCGTCAATTTAAGACAGTGATGAGGAGAACTTTTTCTCACAATGGGTGATGAGACTTGGAATATTTTTAAGACAGAGGTCAAGACATTCTTGACAAGCAAAGAGGGTAAAAAGTTATCAAGGATAGGTGGGAACGTGGAATAATCAGATTAGCCAAAATCTTACTGGGTGGTGAAGCAAGCTAGAGGGCCTACTCTTGTTCATTAGCGGTTTGCCAGCACAGCGACAGTCTGCAAAGTATTTCACAACATTGAGTCTGACAGACAGTTTGAATTAGATCCTAATTTCTTTTACACTATAAGCCAACCAGATCAAATTGTGATTGAAAGGCCTACATCCGCTGTTTCTAAATTAATTTATCATGGGCTGGTGTTGGGAGGTGTCAGATTTCTTCAGGGACTTTATGCTGACTCATTTTGCCTGGTCAAAACTGTACAATGTAACAGCCTGTGACAGAACATGACCCTCATCCTTTCTGTAAGAAAATCAAAATGTTTAGATGAACTTAGATTCTCTGTTTTAAATTGGCTCTAGGCTAGCTGTTAACAGATATGCCTGAAAAAAAGCTGCTTGTCATTACAGCCGAACTTTATATATAACACAACAAGTAACTTCCTGAGCTGTGTTATAATAAATGCCCTGCTTCAAATTTCACTTGTTCTCACAACATTCAGTGGATAAATCAGTGACCACATTTACAAACTAATTCCACATTGACTAGGAGGCATTGCCAAGATGCTGTTACCTGAGTAATCTAACTTTATATAGAATTTACAGCACAGAAACAGGCCATTTGGTCTGACTGACCCATGTTGGTGTTTATTCTTCATACAAGGCTCTTCCTACCCATCTTCGTATGATTCCTGGGATGACAAGACTGATGTATGAAGAGAGACTGGATTGGAAAACTGGATCACAGGAGTTTAGAAGAATGAAAGGGGATCTCACAGAAAGCTCTTAAATTCTAACAATACTAGATAGGGTAAATGTGGGAAGAATGGTCTTGATAGTCAGGGAGGGCAGAACTAGAGGTCACAGTCTAAGAATGCTGGATAAGCTATTTAAGACTGAGATGAGGAGATATTTCTTGGTTCAGAGAGTGATCAGCTTGTGGAAATCTCTACCACAGAAAGTTCTGAGGGCTAAAGGGATCAAAGAGTATGAGGGAGAAAGTTGGAACAGGGGATAGAGGTGGATGGTCAGCCGTGGTCAGATTGAATGGCAAAGCAGGCTCGAAGGGCCAAATGGCCTACACCTGCTCCTATTTTCTATTTTTCTATGTTTTCTTCTAATCCGATCAGGATTCTCCATATAATTCTTTCTCCCTCATGTGATTATCCAGTTAGAAATCACACGACGCCAGGTTATAATCCAGCAGGAACAAAAACAAAAATTGATGAAAATTTTCAGCAGGTTTGGCAGCGTCTGTTAAGAAAAATCAGAATTAACATTTCGGGACTGATGGCCCTTCCTCAGAACGTTAGTCCAGCAAGTTTATTTGAAATCATCAGGTGACACAGAAGCAGTGCTCCGAAAGCTTGTGATTTCAAATAAACGTGTTGGACTGTAACCTGGTAGAATCAGAGCCAAAGAGCTATATAGCACAGAAACAGATCCTTTGGTCCAACTCATCCATGCCAACCAGATATCTTAAATTAATCTAGTCCCATTTGCCATCATTTAGCCCATATCCCTCTAAACCCTTCCTATTCATATACCCATCCAGATGCCTTTTAAATGTTCAAATTGTACCAGCCTCCTCCACTTCCTCGTTCAGTTCATTCCATACACACACCACCCTCTGCCTGAAAAAGTTGCCCATTAGATCCCTTTTAAATCTTTCCCCTCTCACCCTAAACGTATGCCCTCTAGTTTTGGACTCTCCCCATTCCGGGGAAAAACCCTGGTCTATTCACCGTATCCATGCCCCTCATGATTTTATAAACTGATATAAGGTCACCCCTCAGCCTCCGACGCTCCAGGGAAAACAGCCCCAGCCTATTCAACCTCTCCCTATAGCTCAAACCCTCCAATGCTGGCATCATCCTTGTCAATTTTTTCTGAACCCTTTCAACTTTTACAACATCCTTCCTACAGCAGGGAGACCAGAACTGCACACAGTATTCCAAAAGTAGCCTAACCAATGTCCTGTACAGCCGCAACGTGACCTCCCAACTCCTTCACTCAATGCACTGACCAATTCTGACTTTGTTCACCCAGTCCAACACCTGCATCTCCACATCATGTGTTTATCCAGCCTCACTTTGAATGTGATTTCTGTCTTTTATCATCATTTAGCAGGAGATTTCCTACAACATCCCAACAGACTCACTTCCCAGTAACTAGCTGCATCATGCCAGGTGTAGTCCACACCCCAAATGTACAAGTGCCACCTATTTTGTCTCCTTTTATACTTTATACCTTCCAACTGTTGGGAGATATTGGCACAGATTTCACAGGAGTGCACAAAATAGCAGAGTAAAGATCAGTCCCTACCCAGGTGAAGAATGGTTAGCATGCACGAGAAGGCTCATTATATTGAGTAAGCTTCTCCTGAGGCAGCTCACTAGTCTCTCAGGCCTGTTTTAAACCCTTTGCATTGTCCACTGTGACCCCAATGTTAGCCTGGCAGAGGGAGTGAGGAGATTGGTTTGATGATGAGAGTGTATAGGGCTAGGCCCTGCTGACCAGCACGTCATCATACTGTCATACTGTGCTCTGTCCTGGAAGGAACACCTGAAGCTGGCCTGGAAATGCACATGGAAGGTTCTGCCTTTTCATTATTTCTTTTATATCCCCAGATGTAACCCAGAAGATCAGCAAAAGTGAGGATCAGTTTCTTTGCCTTTGTGTACAATTGTGTTACTAGTAGAGGGCCTAAAACCAGAGCAAATATTTTAATATTATTTAAACAGGATGAAATTATTTATAAAATGATGTAAATTAATGGGTGGAGAAGTGGAGGGGTTGGTGAGGACATACTAGCACAGAAACATACTTTTCCCCTTCCCCACAATATATGGGAATTTCCCCCTTGTCCTTCAGGGGAACTTTAATCCCATCCCTGCCCCCAATCCTGAGCTACAAAAACATGGTTCAACTTAATGTTCGAAAGAGGCAGCAACTGAGGAGGTCAGAGGCTGAGAAAATCGAGGGGGAACGGTATTTGTCGATCACCTGGGGGCTACGTTGGGAAATATACTGCAGCTAAATAAATACTGCACAGCTTGCTTCAATTCACAAATGTCTGAGTGCCACTACTGTTTCCGAGCAACCCTCAACTAATTTTATCTCATTCCTTCCCCAGCCCAGTAACAACAGCACTTTAAAAGACCTGGACTTCTCAAAGCTGGGGACAGGAGTTTTTATCAGCTTCATTGCTGAGAAAGTTTCTGAAAACAGCAGCAGAAAATAAAGGAAAAAGCGTTCATTTAAGTCTACATTTGCAAAATAGAAAAATCGTTTAAGCATGTAGCAGCCACAAGGCAGAAAGAAATAGAAGGAAAGTGTGCCTCAACCCACTGTGTGTACGAGGTGCTCAGGTTCCTGTCTAAACCATAATTCTGCGCTCCTCGAATGTAATGAGCTGTTACTTTCAAATTACAGTCAAAGATTTCACCAGCTGTTCCCATGCTGCAGAATTTGAACCAACATCCAAGTTCAGTGGGTATTTGGGAAGGCAAACAAACTGTGGGCTATGATCTCAAAGGAAATGGAATACAATAGTTGAGAAGTCAGACCACAGATGGAATACTGTGAACAGTTTTGGGTCCTTTATCTAAGGAAAAATGTTCTGGCATTGGAGGCAGTTCATAGAAGTTTCTCTTGGTTGGTAATGGATGCGGAGGGACTGTCTTATGACAAGAATCTTAGAGTAAAGAGTTATGTAGTGGGTTGCACAGTGGCTCATGGTTAGCACTGCTGCCTCACAGCACCAGGGACCTGGTTCGATTCCACCCTTGGGTGACTGTATGGAGTTTGCACATTCTCCCTGTGTCTGCGTGGGTTTCCTCCCACAGCCCAAAGATGTGCAGGTTGGGTGGATTGCCCATGCTAAATTATCCATAGTGTGCATGGATATACAGGCTAGGTGGATTAGCCGTGGGAAATTCAGCATTGCAAGGATAGAGGGTTGGGTCTGGGAGGGATGCTCTTTGGAGGGTTGGTGTGGATTTGATGGGCCGAATGGCTTGTTTCCACCCTGTAGGGATTCTATTCTATGATATTTAAGACAGAAGTGAGGAATTTCTTCTGACAAAGGGTAGTGAGTCTGTGGAATTCTTTACCACAGAGGGCTATTGAGGCTGGGTCATTAAGTATATTCAAGGCTGAGATAGACAGATTTTTAATCAGGAGGGGAATTGAGGGTTATGAGGAAAAGGGAGGAAAGTGGAGTTGAGGATTATCAGATCAGCCATGATCTCGCTGAATGGCCTGCTCCACTCCTACATCTTTAGGTCATATTAAGACTGCATGCAGTGGATAACAAGTAGTACCAGTTCATCAAATGAAAATGTGTGAGAAAAATTGTGTTGTAGCTTTAGAGTTTTATAAATATCCACTAAAATTATTGTCTTGTTTTCAATCAGCTGTTGTACAAGGTCCTGCAGGAATCTCCCAGTTCTGGGAAGGGTCTCTCGACCTGAAATGTTAACTCTGATTTCACTTTACAGATGCTGCCAGACTTGCTGAGCTTTTCCAGCTATTTCTGTTTTTGTGCCTGCAAGAATTTCATTATTAATATCATACTGGAAGCATTTTTGAATGTGCATATGATGTATCTAGAGCAATGCTTATTAGGGGAAGCGATGGCCTAGTGGTATTATCGCTGGACTGATAATCCAGAGACCCAGACAAAGTTCTGGGGACCGGGGTTCTAATCCCACCATGGCAGATGGTGGAATTTGATTTCAATAAATATCTGGAATTAAGAGTCTAATGATGGCCATGAACCCATTGTCGATTGTCAGGAAAAACCCATCTGGTTCACTAATGCCCTTTAGGGAAGGAAACTGCCATCCTTACCTGGTCTGGCCTGCACATGACTCCAGACCCACAGCAATGTGGTTGACTCTTAACTACCCTCTGGGCAATTAGGGATGGCCAATAAATGCTGGCCTAACCAGAGATGCCCTCATCCTGTGGATGTATAAAGAAAAAGAAACACCCTGGCAAACCTGACCTCTGGACAACATTTGGTTGAAAAAGCTGAAAACAAACGGTCATGCTAAATCTCTGTCAATGCAAACAATGGCTTGACAGAGCCCTGTACCACATACATTTTACTTCAGAGTTTCAACCCTGAACCAAAACAAGATTCCCTTCTACTTACCTACACCTCAAAAGCCTTCACATCCAACCAATCATCCACTGCCATTTCCGCCACAACTTACCCCTCCCTGACTTTTCAGCACGCTGTAGGGGCCATTCCTTCCACTGCACCCTGGGTTGTTGTTCATTCTTATATCCTTGACTTTCAGTGGCACATATTCTGGATCCTACCATTCACACCTCATTTCATTTAGACACGTCTTTTCATTCTTTGCTTGTGCCTTTACCAGTCACTTGGCCCTCATGATACCATTGTCATGTAATCTTTCCATCTTTCCAAACAATCACATACCTTCCCTTTGTTCTTTTCCCCACCTTTTTGGCCTTTCATTTGCTCAAAACCTCTTAACATTTATAATTTTTTCCCGCTCCTGATGAAAGGTCACAGTTGGTGAATTCTGATTCTCTCTCAGCAGATGCTGCCAGACCTAAGTGTTTTCAGTTTTTATTTCAGATTTCCAGCTTTTGTAACATCTTGCTTTTGTAATAAAGTTGATTTTGATGGTTGGCTCCACTCCTTATGAGGGAGTGCATATCCCACTGGCATTCGACACCATGATTTTCACCAAAAGGAAGCAACCCTCCATCCTGACTGGAAAGACACAGAGAATCATGGTGGTTCCATGTAAATGCAAAGCTTACTTTTCTTTTGGTTACTTTATCACATCATTCAGAAATTCATAAGGGTGACATATTTGCAACAATCTTCAGCTCGAAGCGCCGAAGGGATGATCCAACTTGGCCTCCTCCAGTGGTCCCCAACATTACAGATACCTGTCTTCAGCCTGCATTCACTCCATGTGATATCAAGAAACGGTCGGAGGCACTAGATACTGCAAAGGCTATGGGCCCTGACAGCATTCCAGCAATAGTACCAAAGACTTGTGCTGTAGAACTTGCCGCTCCCCTAGCCAAGCTATTCCAGTAGTTACGACTCTGGTATCTACCCGACAATGTGAAAAATTGCCCATATATGTCCTGTACACACAAAACAGGACAAATCCAACCCAGCCAATTACCGCCTCATGGTGATGGAAGGTGTCAGTAACAGCGCTATCAAGCAGCACCTGCTCAGAAATAACCTGCTCAGTGACGCCCAATTTGGGTTCCGCCAGGGCCACTCAGCTCCTGATCTCATTACAGCCTTGGTTCAAACATGGACAAAAGAGCTGAATTCCACAGGGGAGGTGAGAATTTTTCTAGAGTTTTCAAGAAGATTTGTAGCTCGGGTTGTAGATGAGGTTGTAGACTTGCTCACCGAGCCGGTGGGTTTGGTTGCAAAGGTTTCGTCACCCTGCTAGGTAACATTGTCAGTGCACTGCCCTTGCATGGTATTTTGTATATTACCCCAGTTTTGCTGGTTTTGGGTATGGAATCCTTTACGTTTGTCAGTAGTTGTCGTAGGATAGTTGTTGGTTTGTGGGTTACCCTGATACCTAGGGGTCTGAGTAGTCTTGTGATCATCTTTGAAATGTCCTTGAAAAAACCGTAATGACCTCCTCAGAAGACAGATGTGGGGTACGTCCGATAGGGTACCCTTTGTCATCCAGTACTTCCTGGGAGCAGGGAAACTATGCCATGTTCTTCATAGCTTTCAACACATAATCGATGCTGATGAGCACCTCACCAAGATCTTCCCTATGCCTCCACTTCTCACCTTTAAACAACCACCAAACCTTAAACAGACCATTGTTCACAGCAAACTACCCAGCCTTCAGGACAATATCGACCACAACACCATACAACCCTGCCATAGCAACCTCTGTAAGACATGTCAGATCATTGACATGGACATTACCATCACATGTGGGAACACTACCCACCGCGTACACGGCAGATACTCATGTGACTCGGCCAATGTTGTCTATCTCATACACTGCAGGATGTCCTGGGGCATGGTATATTGGAGAGACCATGCAGATGCTGCAACAACAGATGAATGGACACCACACAACAAACACCAGACAGGGATGTTCCCTCCCAGTCGGGGAACACTTCAGCGACAAGGACATTCAGCCTCCGATCTTCGGGTAAACATTCTCCAAGGCGGACGTCGGGTTACACAACAACACAAGAGTCGTCGAGCAGAGACTGATAGCCAAGACCAGTGCCCAGGAGAACGGCCTTGACCCCACCACACTGTACACTCTCTCACACACTCACACACACACACACACACACAGAAACACACACACACAGATCTTCTCTCATACACTTTCTCTCTCTCTCACACACACACACAAACACACATGCGCGTAAATCTATGGGGTGAATTTGTATGTGCAGATACATTCTGCACACAATTTATTGACAGTCAGTCAATGTGGCATTTTATAAATTCCTACTTTAGAAATAAAACCAGTCTGACTCCAAACCAAAACACAAACAGATTCTAAACAAGGTCTCACACCTAACATGCATTGTCTGACCTAAAATGTCACCTCTCCTCTACACTGATAAAACCTTTAGTTCTCTCAGGACAGGGACTTCAAAGGAATTCAGGGATTTACATATACATAAAAATCAATGAAAATCTTCTAACTGATTAAAGATTTAACAGCATCTTAGATTTGTTTAGTACATCCTCATCAGTGTTGTGACCATTTGATCTTTTACTTATAAATCCTGTGTTTGATACTACCTCTCTCACTAACACCTGAAGAAGGATTAAGACTCCGAAAGCCTGTGTTTTCAGATGAACCTGTTGGACTATCTTCCTTTCAATGTATTGCATTACCTGTAAATTACATGGTAGTACACAGAATATACACCGCATTAACAGGCCGCCTGGGCCAGACCATTCATATTGCTGCTCAAGCTTCATGCAAATATTTTGTATTTTCACTTTGAGAACAAATCTTCAATCAGCCATAAATTTAGGAATTGGTGGAGGGATGGTGTCAGGAACATTGCAATCACCAGGTAAGTGGTCCTGGGCAAATTGTTGGAACTGAAACTGACAAGTCCCTGGCTCCTGATGGATTTCATTTTTGGGCTTTCAAATAAATGACCATTGAGACAGTTAATGCATTGGTTATAATTTTACAAAACTGATTTGATTCAGGAACAATCCCACTGGATTGGAAAATATTAGATAGTAAATGTAACTGCTCAATTCAAAAGGGAGGGAGACAGAAAATAGGAAATTAAAGGCCAGTTAGCTTAACAAATGTCATAGGTAAATGTCAGAAGCTATGATTAAAGACATGAAACAGGGCACTAAGATAAGTTCAAGATATCAGGAAGAGTCAACATGATTTTATGAAAGGGAAATCATATTGAACCAATCTATCAGAGTACTTTGAGGCAGTAGTGTGCTGTAACTAAAGTGGATGCATTGTACTGAGATTTTCAGAAGGCATTTGATAAGGTGCTAGATCAAAGGTTACTTGGAAAATAAAAGTTCATGGTGTAGGGGATAGCGTATCAGCAATGGATCGAAGATTGCTGACGAGAAGGAAGCACAAATATGTCTTTTGCAGGTTGGCAGGATGTAACAAAATCACAGAATTGTTACAATACAGAAGGCCAGTCAGTCTGGTGTATCTACACTAGCTCTCCAGATGAGCATCATAACTTAGTGCCAATCCCCTGCCTTTTCTCCACACCTTTCCAAATAGCTTTTCTTTAAATAGTCAGCCAATGTTCTCCTGAATGCTTCAGTTGCGCTTGTCTCTATCTTACTTCCAGGCAGTGCATCACATACCCAAACCATTCATGTGAAAAAGCTTCTGCTCACCTTGCATTTGCTTCTGGTGATTAGTGATATGCCTCAGGGATCAGTGCCGGAACCAAACTGCTTTATATATAGGACCTAGATGAAAGGACGGAAGGCACAGTTGCTAAACTTGCTGATGACACAAGGATAGGTAGGAATGTAAGTTGTGAAGAGAGTGTTAGGAGGTTACAAATGGACATACATAAGTGCAATGATTGGGATAATGGAGGTTAATGTGGTAAAATGTGAAAAATCTATTTTTGCAGGAAGAATACTGAAGAAGCATATTAGCCAAATGATGAGAGATTGCAGAGTTCTGAGGTGTGAAGGGATCTGGACATCCTAGTGTATGAATCACAGAAGGTCAGGATGCTCGGACAGCAGGGAATGAGGAAACCTAATCGAATGTTGTCATGTATTGTGAGGGGAAATAAACACTGGAGGAGGGAGTTTATGTTTCAGTTTTATAGGGCACTGGGGACACTGCCTCTCGACTCCTGTACACAGTATTGGTCACTATATGGAAGGAAGGATGGAAATGTGTTGGGAGCAGGTGAGAAGGTTTACCAGACTGACAGCTGAAATGGGTTATCTTATGAAGAACATAAGAACAGAAGTAGGTTCCTTGAGCCTGTTCTACCATTTAATGAGATCTATGGCTTAACTCCATAGACCTACCTTCAGCCCATATCCCTTAATACCTTTGCTTAACAAAAAATTATCCATCACAGATTTAAAATTAACGACTGATCCAGCATCCACTGCCATTTGTGGAAGAGAGTTCCAAACCTGTATCACCCTTTGTGTGTCGAAGTGCTTCCTAACATCTGTCCTGAATGTTCTGGCCCTAATTCTCGAATTATGCCCCTAGTTCTAGAATCGCCAACCAGTGGAAATAGTTTATCTTTATCTACCCTGTCTTTTCCTGTTCATATCTTTGGGATTTTGACTACGCCACCTCTTAACCTTCCAAACTCAAGATAAAACAGCACCAATTTGTATAATCTCTCCTCATAACTTAACCCTTGAAGCCAGCATTCCACTAACATTCTTGATTATTTTCTGCACATTTTTGTGACATTTCAAAGATCTATACCCTTGAATCATTCCCCCCATTCACCACCCCTGTCCCAACCCCACCCAAGAAAAGTTGATTGTGTCCAGTTCTGGTCGCCTCATTACAGGAAAGATGTGGAAGCGTTGGAAAAGGTGCAGAGGAGATTTACCAGGATGTTGCCTGGAATGGAGGCAAGGTCTTACGAGGAAATGTTGAGAGAGCTAGGGCTTTTCTCTTTAGAACGACAAAGGGTCAGAGGTGACTTGATAGAGGTGTACAAAATGATCAGAGATATAGATAGAGTGGGCAGCCAGAGACTTTTTCCTAGGGTGGAGGTAGCTATTACGAGGGGGCATAGTTTTAAAGTGAAAGGAGATAGATATCAGGGAGATGTCAGAGGTAGGTTCTTTACTCAGAGAGTGGTAGGGGCGTAGAATGCATTGCCAGAGAGGGTAGTGGAGTCGGCCTCATTAGGGGCATTTAAGCGGCTATTAGATAGGCATATGGATGATAGTATAAGGTAGCGGTGGAGATTAGATAGACCTTAGGTTTCGGGTAAAAGTTTGGCACAACATCGTGGGCCGAAGTGCCTGTTCTGTACTGTACTGTTCTATGTTCTATGTTCTAGGCTTGTATCCATTGGGGTTTATAGGAATGAAAGGTGATTTGAAACGTGTAAGATCCTGAAGGGTCTTGACAGAGTGGGTGTGGAGACAATGTTTCCTCTTATGGGAGAATCTAACACCAGGGGATCACTGATTCAACATAAAGGATTGGTCATTTAAAACAGAGATGAGGAGAATTTCTTTTCTCACAGAGAGTCGTGAGTCTTTGAAACTCTCATCTTCAAGGTGGAAGCAGAGTGTTGGAATATTTTTAAGGCAGAGGTAGAGATTCTTGTTAAGCAAGGGGTGAAAGGTTATCAGAGGCAGGCAGGAATATGGATTTAAGCTGACAATCTGATCAGCCTGGTCTGACTGAATGGCAGAGGAAGCTCAAGTGGCCGATGGTCTAATCCTGCTCCTAGCTTGTATGTCATTTTTGTTCAAAAATAATTCCACCGCATTGCTGCAGCCCAGATCTCACATAGTATAGAAACAAATCCAAGATCTTTCCCTGGTCTCTGCATGTTTCTCATCCTGAGAGAGTGTCACATATCGGGGAATGTGGTCCAATAGTTTTGGTGTCTGGTTTCCTTACAGCGCTCTGAACGTAGAGTCAGAAGATTACGATTTCAAGTCCCAGTTCAGGACCCCAATGAGAAATTCCAGGCTGACACTTCAATGCTGCCCTCACTCAGGGTACTCCGCACTGTCAGGGCTGGTGCGTAGCATGGTTGAGGTATTGAACCTGGGCACTACCATTTCCCTCAGATGCAGATCCCCTTTCTAATTCAATACGTATTGAGAGTGGGGGTGGGTTTCCCTTGTTTCCTGGCCAGCGATTAACCATCAGTTATCATCATCATCACTGAAACACATTGCAGTTGGTGGTAACTTACTGGCTGCAAATTAATTGCAGCATTTCCTACATCGCAATGATGGTAATACATCTAAAGTTCTTTGGGTCATCTTGAGGTTATGAACATACACATCTTTGCATTGTCAAACAGCTAAATTTCACCTTGGTGTAGTGAGTGTGAATGGTGTTTAATTACAGCAGCTTCATAGCCAAGCCAGGGTCACATTGGACTAGAAATGTTAACTGTTCTTTCTCTCTCCACAGGCACTGTCAGACTTGCTGAGTGCATCTAGCATTCTCTGTGTTTACCTAAGCCTGGTCTTATCCTTTGTAAAGATCCAATCTGCATTTCTAACGGGATTAGTTCATGACAACCGTATGCAGCAGCTCTGGCTAATATTCTCACTCTAGGAGGACCCGGGCTAGCTTTCTCCAGCTAACAATGGTTTCATCGCTGCAGATGAAGGATGTAGACAAGAACATTTCGTAGCCTGTAAAGCTCAGAAACACAGCACATGGCACCTTGTCGAGCCGTGCCAGCTGCACAGGAAGCACAGGAATAATGATCCTTCCAGACTATTCTATTTCATTAACTTGTGGGATGCAGGTATTGCTGGCTGGCCGGCATTTATTGCCTGCCTCTATTTTCCCACAAAAGGATGGTAGTTAGCTGCCTTCTGGGGCCACTACAGCCCATGTGCTGCAGGTAGACCACAATGCCCTTGGGGATGTTGTGGATTTCCAGGATTTTGACCCAGCAACACTGAAGTAGCAGTGATATATTTCTAAGTCAGGATGGTGAGTGGCTTGGAGGGGAACTTGGAGGTGGTGGTGTTCCCACGTATCTGATGCCCTTGTCCTTCTAGATGGACGTGGTTGTGTGTTTGGAAGGTGCTGTGTGAGGATCTTTGGTGAATTTCTGCAGTGCATCTTGTAGCTAGTACACACTGCTGGTACTGAGTGTCGGTGAGGGAGGGAGTGAATGCTTGTGGATGTGGTGTCAATCAAGCGGCTGCTTTGTCCTGGATGGTGTCAAGCTTCTTGAGTGTTGTTGGAGCTGCACTCATCCAGGCAAGTGGGGAGTATTCCATCGCACTCCTGACTTGTGCCTTGTAGATGGTGGGACAGGCTTTAGGGAGTCAGGAGGTGAGTTACTCGCTGCAATATTTCTAGCCTCTGGCCTGCTCTTGTAGCTATTGTACTTATGTGGCGAGTCCAGTTGAATTTCTGGTTAGTGGGTTGATGGTGGGGAATTCCGAGAAGGAAATGCCACTGAATGTCAAAGGGCAGTGGTTAGATTCTATCTTGCTGGAGACGGTCATTAGCTGGCACTTGTGTGGCCAAGCCTGGATATTGTCCAGATCTTGTTCCATTTGAACATGAGGTGCATCACTGTCTGAGGAGTAGCGAATGGTGTTAAACATTGTGCATTCTGTAAGAAATCTGTAGTGTCACGACAGAAGCTGGGGGTTCCCTGTACAATGGGTTTTAAGATGGCCTCGACATAGCCAGAGAGGTTCTCACACAGGGTCCCATTGCCTGATATGATGGGATGTCCAGGTGTGTTGGCTTTGTGTATCTTTGGAAGGCAGTAGAAGTCCCCTACGCGGGAAGTACACAGGATGAGAGGGCATAGGGTACTCCAAAGGACTGGATCAAAAGTCTTGACCAGTCTGTTCAGTTGACGGGTGTGTTCTTTGGTCGGATCAGCAGGTAGTTGTCTGTAGTGTTCCTGGTTGTTCAGTTGTCAGTACATTTCCTTGCAGTAGTCCATTCTATTCTGTATGACGATGGCTCCTCCTCTGTTTGCTGGTTTGATGACAATGTTGCGATTGGCCTTGAGAGCATGGATAGAGTTGCATTGTGCTGGGTGACATTTTGCACTGCCTTATGAGTGCGGCTGATAAATCTGACATTCACACATTCTCTGATGGCTTGAGCAAACCTGTCAAGCCCCGAGCAACGGCCCCCAAAGGGGTCCAATCCAATTCCTTCTTTGCTCGCTCCCCCGTGGATCTCTCTGTCGATGATCTGGTTTGTTGGTTGTCTCATTGGGCTTGCTGCTGACATCTTGGAAGAATTCCTGGAGTCTGTGTCTGCCGTGAGACCAATGGGGTCCATTTTGGTGGTAGGCCAGAAATTGAGTCCTCGGCTGAGAATTTTGATCTCATCTGGTTGAAGGGTGTGGTCAGATAAGTTGACGATGGATTTTCCTGTGGTGGTACTGCTTTCAACTTTGGTACCGGGGAGACTTGGTTATTGCCAGTGGTGATGCCAAGTTTCTGCAGCTTCTTGTTCTAGGTGTGCATGTAGGTGGCGTAGTTCTGTTGCCTCATCTGCTTGGCAGTGCCTCATAACTGTGCCACTGCATCTTGAGCACAAGCTGAGAATATGGACTCTATCTCGATTTCAAGGTTACAGCGCTTGCTGTAGAGTTGGTGTACGAGAAGTTTGAGGAGTTTGCAAGAGATGCAATGGCAAAGTCTCTCAGCATAATCAGTGTTGTAGGTGGACTTGAGTGGGTTTGTGATGTGTAGTCCTTTTGGGATCTTTTGTGCTTTCTTGCGTTTCTGTAAAAACTTGATGTCTGTGTCAAAATGCGCAATCTGCTTGGAGATCCTCTCCACTTTGAGCCAGCAGTTGGTGGTGTCGATGGTAGCCATGTTGTGGAAGTGCCGGTGTTGGACTGGGGTGGACAAGGTCAGAAATCACACGGCTCCAGGTTACAGTCCAACAGGTTTATTGGAAATCACAAGCTTTCAGAGTCTTACCTCAGTCCAACACCGGCACTTCCACATATTGAAAAGAATGCATTCACTATTTGACTGCAATCAGTTTTGTTTATGTAGATCTTAATCTGTGCACTGTCACTGACACTCTCCAATACTTGGTTAATACATGTCAACTAGGAGTCTAATTAAAACACTGTAAATCTTTTGAACCATTTAAACAACTGCCTATTAGGACAATGACTAGCTTTGACAAAACTATACATTACTAAAACATTGCACAATTCATTTTGTGAGTCGGTTTTATGATGAAAAACAGCAGCTTTGATGCCTGAAAAATTAGGCTTTGAACAATAGTGTGAAATACAATGTTACAACACCTTCAGATGTAAACTCTATGGATCATATCCCTGAGGATCTCTTCCAGCTCATATCTCAGGGCTAAACGAGAAGATGGACTCAACATTTCTCCTTGAAATGCATAGCATGAAAAACACATGCAAATATATCTGAGCTGTTCTAACTATGATATCCAGTTACAGACCACAATCCAAAAAGGAAGACACAAATCAAAACATAGAAATACAGAGGATATGAGCAGGTGTAGTCCATTCAGCCCCTTGAGCCTGATCTGCCATTCAATATGATCGTGGCCGATCATCAAATTCAATACCATAATCTTGTCCTCCCCCCATATCCCTTGTACCCTTTAGCCACAAGAGCTACATCTACCTCCTTCTTGAAAACACACAATGTTTTGGCCTCAACACTTTCTGTGATAGTGAACTCCACAGGCTCACCACCCTCTGGGAAAACATATCTCCTCATCTCCATCCTTAAAGGTTTACCCCTTATGCTTAAACTGTGACCCCTGGTTCTGGACTCCCCCACCATCGAGAACATCCTTCCGGCACCTAACCTGTCTGGTCCTATTAGAATGTTATAGGTTTCTATGAGATATCCCCCCTGCTCCTGCTTATTCTTCCAAACTCCAGTGAATACAATCTTAACTGACTCAATCTCTCCTCATACATCAGTCCCACCATCCCAGGAATCAATTTGATAAACCTTTGTTACATTCCCGCTGTAGCAAGAATATCCTTCCTCAGATAGAGAGATCAAACTGCACACAATGTTCCAGGTATAGTCTCACTGTATAATTGCAGCAAGACATCCTTGTAAATAGGCAAATACAATGCTGCTGCAGTACCACATGGATAAATATGAGGTTATCCACTTTAGAATCAAAACTATGAAGACAGCTTATTATCTGAATGGCTGTAAATTAATAGAGGAAAGTGTTCACTGAGTCCTCAGTGTCCTTGTGCACTAGTCACTGAGGGTAAGTGTGCAGGTACATCAGGCAGTAAAGAAGGCAAACTGGATGTTGATCTTCATAGTGAGAGGATTTGAGTTCAGGGGCAAGAATTCTTGCCCCGGTTATACAGAGCATTGAGAAGGCCACAGCTCATTAATATTGTGTGCAGTTTTGGTCTCCTTATCTGAGGGGGGATGTTCCTGATGATGGGGAGTCCAGATGTAGGCGGTCATGGTTTAAGCAGAACCTTTCAGAACTGAAATGAGGAGAAAATTCTTCACCCAGAGCGTAGTGAGCCTGTGGAATTCACTTCAACAGGAAATAGTTGAGGATAAACTTCATGTGTTTTTAAGAAGGAGACAGGTTCAGCTCTTGTGGCTAAAGGCATCAAGGGATATGAGGGACGGCAAGATTAGAGCATAGAACAGTACAGCACAGTACAGTCCCTTCGGCCCATGATGTTGTGCCAACCTATAATCCTACTCTAAGATCAAACTAACCTGCATACCCTTCATTTTACTACCATCCACGTGCCTATCCAAGAGTCGCTTAAATGTCCCTAATGTATCTGACTCCACTACCACCGCCGGCAGCGCATTCCACACGCCCACCACTCTCTGTGTGAAGAACCTACATCTGATATCTCCCCTATACCTTCCTCCAATCACCTTAAAATTATGCCCCCTCGTAATCGTCATTTCGCCCTGGGAAAATGTCTCTGACTATCCACTCTATGCCTCTCATCATCTTGTACACCTGTAACAAGTCACCTCTCATCCTTCTTCGCTCCAGTGAGAAAAGCCCTAGCTCCCTCAACCTTTCCTCATAAGACCTGCCTTCCAGTCCAGGCAGCATCCTGGTAAATCCCCTCTGCACCCTTTCTAAAGCTTCCACATCCTTCCTATAATGAGGCAACCAGAACTGAACACAATATTCCAAGTGTGGTCTAACCAGAGTTTTATAGAACTGCAGCATAACCTCACGGCTCTTAAACTCAATTCCCCTGCTAACGAAAGCCAACACACCATACGCCTTCTTAACAACCCTATCAACTTGTGTAGCAACTTTGAGGGGTCTACGGACGTGGACACCAAGATCCCTCTGTTCCTCCGCACTGCCAAGAATCCTGCCATTAACCCTGTATTCTGCATTCAAATTTGACCTTCCAAAATGAATCACTTCACACTTTTCTGTGTTGAATTCCATCTGCCACTTCTTTGCCCACCTCTACATCCCATCAATGTCCCGTTGTTACCTACAACAGCCCTCCACACTATCCACAACTCCACTAACCTTTGTGTCATCAGCAGACTTACTAACCTGCCCTTCCACTTCCTCATTATAAAGATCACAAAGAGCAGAGGTCCCAGAACAGATCCCTGTGGAACACCACTGGTCACCGAGCTCCAGGCTGAATACTTTCTATCTACTACCACCCTCTGTCTTCTATTGGACTGCCAGTTTTGTATCCAGACAGCCAAGTTTCCCTGAATCCCATGCCTCCTTACTTTCTGAATGAGCCTACCATAGGGAACCTTATCAAATGCCTTGCTAAAATTCATATACACCACATCCACTGCTCTACCTTCATCAGTGTGTTTTGTCACATCCTCAAAGAATTCAAAAGGCTTGTGAGGCATGACCTGCCCCTCACAAAGCCATGCTGACTATTTCTAATCAAATTGTGCTTTTCCAAATAATCATAAATACTATCTCTCAGAATCCTCTCCAATCATTTGCTCACCACAGAAGTAAGATTGACTGGTCTGTAATTTCCAGGATTATCCCTATTCCCTTTCTTGAACAAGGGAATAGCATTTGTCACCCTCCAAGCATCTGGTACTATTCCAGTGGACAGTGAGGACGCAAAGATTATTGCCAAAGGCGCAGCACTCTTGTCCCTCGCTTCTTGTAGTAACCTTGGGTATATCCCATCTGGCCCAGGGGACTTATCTATCCTCATGTTATTCAAAATTTCTAGCACATCCTCCTTCCTAACATCAACCTATTCGAGCATAGGGTATTGAGCTCGATGATCATTGTGTTGAGGTTGTGCAAGATGTTGATGAGGCCTCTTTTGGAGTACTGTGTCAAGTTCCAGTCGCCCTGTTATAGGAAAGATATTATTAAGCTGGAGGGGAATTCAGAAGAGATTAATCAGGATGTTGCTGGAATGGAGGGTTTGAGTTATAAGGAGAGGCTGAATAGGCTGGGACTTTTTTTACTGGAGCGTAGGAGGTTGAGAGGTGACCTTATAGAGGCTTATAAAATCATGAGGTGCATAGATAAGGTGTCTTTTCCCTGGAGTGGGAGATTTCAAGACTAGAAGGTGTATTTTTAAGGTGAGGGGAGAAAAATTTAAAAAAGACATGAGGGGCAAATTTTTCACACGCAGTGGTTCATGTGTGTAATGACCTTCCAGAGGAAGTGTGGACGTTTAAAAGACATGGAGATAAGTACATGAATAAGAAATGTTTGGAACGATATGGGTCAAGCACAGGGATGTGGGATTAATTTAGTTTTGGATTATGGTCAGCATGGACTGGTTGGGCTGAAGGGTCTGTTCCCGTGCTGTATGGCTTTATGACTCTATGATTAGCCATCGTGTTGGACCAGACTCAAGAGATCAAATGGCTTACTCCTGCATGTAACTTCTATGTTTCTATGTAAAAAATGTTCAGAAATAAGCTCCAGAGGAGGCCATTCAGCCTCTCGAACCTTCTCCATCATTTAATACAATCATGGCTAATCTCACCTCGGCCTCAACTACACTTTCCTGCCCACTCCCCAGGATCCTTCAACCCATCATTCATTAACAATCCGTCTGTCTATCTCCACCTTAAATTTACTCAATGTCGCAGCATCCACTACATTCCAGGGAGTGAATTCCCCAGATTCACGACCCTTTGATTGAAGTAATTTCTCCTCATCTCTGTTTTAAATCTGCTGCTCATACCATAAAGCTATGACCTTTCATTGTAAATTGTCCCATAAAAGGGAACATCCTTTCTACGTCTGCTTTGTCAATAGCCTCTGGCGTTTTATAGATCTCCCCTTCTTCTTCTGAACTCCAGACAATGTAGGCCTAAACTGCTTAATAACACAAACCCGTCTTCTCTGGGGTCAATCCACTGAACCTCCTCTGAACTGCCTCCAATACAACTATATCCCTCCTCAAGTAAGGCGATCAAAATTGTATACAATACTCCCAGGAACAAAAACAAAGTTGCTGGAAAAGCTCAGCAGGTCTGGCAGCATCTGTGAAGGAGAAAACAGAGTTAACGTTTCGGATCCGGTGACCCTTCCTCAGAACTGATGGTGGCTGGGAAAATGTCAGTTTATATGCAGAAAATAGGGAGGTGGGTGGGGTAGGGAGTAAACGATAGGATAGAGCCCAAAGAGAGAGAAAGACAGTTGGACAGATGAAGGAGTTGCTAACGATCAGGCTGGGAGGGTGAATAGTTGTTAATGGGGACCGTTAGTGACTGACCACAGGGGGTGTGTAATGGCAGGCTATGTGGTAACAAGGCCTGGTGTGTGTGGGGTAGGGGGCTGGGACATGGGAGAGTTTAGGCCCTAAAAATATTGAGCCCAGAGGGCTGTGGGGTCTCCAAACGGAAAATGTGTTGTTGTTCCTCCAGCTTGTGTTGAGCTTCACTGGAACACTGCAGCGAGTCAGAGACAGAGATGTTGGCCAGGGAGCAGGGTGGTGCATTGAAGTGGCAGGCAACAGGTAGTTCAGGGTCTTTTCTGCGAGCAGAACGTAGATGTTCTGCGAAGCGATCACCAAGTCTACGCTTCGTTTCCCCAATGTAGTGGAGACCACATTGTGAACAGCAAATGCAGTAGACTAGATTCTGGGAAGTGCAGGTGAAGTGTTGCTTCACCTGGAAGGTATGTTTGGGCCCTTGGATACTTGGGGGGGAGGAGGTAAATGGGCAGGTGTTGCACCTTCGCCGGTTACAGAGAAAGGTGCCATAGGGCTGTGGGGAGGTGTTGGCGGTGAAGGAAGTGTGGACCAGGGTGTCCTGGAGGGACCGGTCCCTGCTGAAGGCAGACAAGAGAGGGGAGAAGAATATGTGTCTGGTGGTGGCATCTTGCTGGAGGTGGCAGAAATGGCATCTGATGATCTTCTGGATGTGGATGCTGGTGGGATGATAGGTAAGGATAAGGGGAACCCTATCGCTGTTGCGGTAGGGAAGAGAAGGGGTGGGGGCGGAAGTGCAGGAGATGGGTCAGACCCGGTTGAGGGCCCTGTCGACAAAGGTGCTGGGAAATCCTCGGTTGAGGAAGAAGTGGACATTTGGAGGCTCACTTGTCAAGGTTGGCCTCATCTGAACATGTACAATGGACACGGAGGAACTGAGAGAATGGGATGGAGCCTTTACAGGAAGTGGGGTGTGAGGATGTCTCGTCCAGGTAGCTGTGGGAGTCAGTGGGTTTGTAATGGATATTAGTGGCCAGTCTATCCCCAGAAATGGAAACAGAAATGTCAAGGAACGGAAGGGAGGAATCAGAGATAGACCAGGTGAAAGTGAGGGCAGGGTGGAAATTGGAGGTTGAATTGATGAAGTTTTCCAATTCCAGATGAGAGCAGGAAGCAGCACCGATGATGTCATCGATGTATCAGAGAAAGAGTTGTGGGTGGGGACTGGAATAAGACTGGAACAAGGAATGTTCCACATACCCAATGAAGAGACAGGCATAACTGGGGCCCATGCGGGTACCCATGGCAACCCCTCTTACCTGAAGAAAATGAGAGGTGTTGAAAGAGAAGTTGTTGAGGATGAGGACAAGCTCGGCCAAGCGGAGGAGGGTGGTGGCTGGGGATGGTTCAGGTCTTTGCTCCAGGAAGAAGCGGAGAGTCCTAAGACCCACCTGGTGGGGAATAGACGTGTAAAGGGATTGCACGTCCATGTTAAAGAGGAGTGGGCTGGATCCGGTAAACTGGAAGCTTTAAAACCGGCGTATGGCGTCAGATGAATCACGGATGTACGTGGGCAGGGATTGGACCAGGGAAGAGAAGACTGAGTCAATGTAGGAAGAGATGAGTTCTGTGGGGCAGGAGCAGGCTGAAACAATGGGTCTACCTGGACAGTCCTGTTTGTGGATTTTTGGCAGGAGGTAGAAACGAGCCGTGCGGGATTGGGGGACTATCAGCTTGGAAGCGGAGATGGGGAGATCACCGGATGAGATGAGATCAGTTACCATAGTAGATACAATGGCCTGATGTGCCATGGTGGGGTCATGGTCCAGGGGAAGGTAGGAGGAGGTATCTGAGAGCTGGCGCTCAGCCTCTGCAAGGTAGAAGTCAGTACGCCGGACTACAACAGCACCACCCTTATCTGCAGGCTTGATGACAAAGTCAGGATTAGATCTGAGTGCACGGAGTACAGTCAGTTCGGAGGGAGATAGGTTGGATTGGGTGAGAGGGCAGCGAAATTGAGACGACTAATGTCACGTCGACAGTTCTCAATGAAAAGATCGAGTGCAGGTAAAAGGCCGGAGGGAGGGGTCCAGGTTGTGGGAGAGCGTTGGAGTTGGGCAAAGGGGTCTGTGGGACGGGGAGAAGACTCTTGTCCAAAGAAATGGGCCGGAGGCGAAGATAGCAGAAGAAGAGTTCGGCGTCATGTTGTGCCCGAAATTCGTTAAGGTGGGGACGCAGAGGTATAAAGCTGAGGCCTTTGCTGAGTACAGAATGTTCAGCATTGGACAGCAGAAGGTTAGGAGGGATGGTAAATACCTGACAGGAGGTGGGGGTGGTGGAGGGGATAGAGTCAGAGGGAAGGGGAGGAGAGGAAGGTTCCAGAGGGTCATGTGTATCTCTGAGTTGTTGCATCTGGTGGGCCTTGATGCCTGAAAGGAAAAGAAAAAGTTTCTTGTTAGCACAACGAATGAGCTAGAGGATGAAGTGGAACTGCGGAGTGGTGCAGCCCTGAGCCAGCACGTTGCGATGCTGTTGGAGAGAAAGGTTGAGAGTGCGCATGTGATGCAGCATGGCACTGAGTGTGGATCTCAGGATGAGGCAAGACCAGCTGTCCTTGGAACGTTGAACATCATGGAGATATCTGTGATCCTGGGAGGATTCGAAACATGAGGGATGAAACTTCAGTTGGAATCCACATAAGGTGAGTCTGAGCCGGATGCAGTCGCTGAGGAATATGATATGGCTGTGGAAACGAGTTTTAGCAAATACCTGGTTGAACACCAGGAGTGACAGTGAAATTAAAGTCAGTGGGCAAGAAAAGAGATTGGAACGGAAACCCCGCTGGAGAGAGGAGCAGAACTTCTTCAAGGTGGGCATGCCTGGAAGAGATGTGGCAGTGAGTTAAATACTATACAATACTCCCAGGGTGGCCTCACTAATGCCTTGCACTGTTCCCTACTTCTATATTCTATTCCTTTAGCAATAAATGCCAAAATTCTATTTGTTTTCCTCATTACCTGCTGTACCTGTGTACTAGTTTTCTGAGATTCATGCACAAGGACAACAAGATCCCTCTGCATCAAAACACTCTGCAGTTTCTCTCCATTTTGATAATAGGTTGCCTTTCTGTTCTTCTTACCAAAATGAATAACCTCACAGTTATCCATGTTAAACTTTATTGGGCTAATTTTGGCCCATTCACCTAACTAATCCATGTCCATTTGTAAATTTCTTATTTCATTATTGCAACTTAATTTCCTGCCAATTTTAGCGTCATCTGCAAATTTGGTAGTCATCACATATGATCCTGAATCCAAGGTATTAATAAAAACTGTAAATAGTTGGGGGTCTGAGGACCCAACCCTGTGACACCATTCATTACATCTTACCAACATCGCAGGTTCACCATTGCTTGATCTCACCAGTCAGATGTCATTCTTTACCTTATTGCTTTGACAGTGCCTTCAATAAACCCTAGAAGGTGAATCCAGTTGTGTTCCGGACACAATGTAAAACCAAACGTAATGCTGAATTTTCCAGAAGTGCTTGAGTGACACAATGACTGTCTTCGAAACTTTCCAAAGCTGCCCTTCTCAATGCACAGGGAATGATCTTGCTGAGCTAAAGGCCTCAGAACTGAACATCTCAAATTTTGTGGTTGCAAATATAAGCCTTTTTGTGGTCACTTTAAAATGTTGGACTGTTATTCTGATGATACTGATGATTAAATTCTGGAATTACTTTATATTTTGTGGTACGGCTTTCCAACATAAACTGCAAAGAGGCTGCTAAGTTGACACAGTGTTTCACAAGAAGCTCTGCAGGAATCTTTAAGTCAGCTTCATTGCACAGTTCGTGTCAAGATGGGTATACTTTTTACTTAAAGGAACAAATTCCACTCCCAAAGAAGATGATTTATTCTTTTCCAATGTAATGTTTTTAACTGATAGATTTCTGAGGAGCCATCTAATTCTAGCTTCGCCATTAAAACACCAGTGAGTTCTTTATTCTTCTCATAGCATGAGCTCAGGGAAATGACAACATTCCTTCATACCACAACCAATGAGGGTCATAGAATCTTACAGCATGTAGGCCATTCTGTCCATCATACCTAGACTGTCTCTTTTGAAAGACCTATCCAAAGAATTCTCTTCCCTTCCTCTTTCCTGACTGCACTTTAATCCTTCTAATCAAGTATTTATCCAATTCCCTTTTGACAGTTAAGATTGAAACTTATTCTACTGCCCAGTCAAAAAGTGCAATTCAGATCAAGGCAACTTGATGAGTGAAAAGCAAATTCAGCTCATCTCCCTTCAGTTTTCTCTGGTTTCCTGTGTATGCCAGGAGGTCTGCTTATTTACTTTATCTAAGCTACATATTTTTGAACAGCTCAATTGGTTTAAGGATGAAAATGCAGCTTCTGTACTCTCTTTGCCTGACTGAAGTCCCACATCCCCAGAAGCATTCCAGTAAATCTCTTCCACCCCTTCTAAAGGGCCATGACATCCTTCCCAAAGTGTTGGACATTTTATTCGACTCAGAATTGGGTTTATCGGCACAGATATTCTGATGGCCAGAGCGTGTTTTTACAGTGCAGGCTGCAGTTGCACATTGGGACCCTGTAGAATCCCAGATGTAGCAGATTCCACAGGAATTTCCTGGGATGTTGAAGATGCCATTGGGCAATTCGCTTGTGAATGAATTCTCCGACAGTCATTAAAATCAGAGAATTCAGAGTTCTGCTTCAGCGAAGCTGACATTTACTCAGGAAAGGTCAAAGCTAGTCTAACTCTTGGGTAAGTACTAACCTGAACCCCGTCACCCACCACTTAACACTCCCCCAAGCTCCACCTCCCCTGACTGCTTAGCCCCTTCAGAGCCCTGGTGACCAACACCCGACCAGTCGTCCCCAATTCAAGACAATTTCACTCTATGGCCCAGTCCTTACATCCCCACCACTGTCCTGATCCCCTGGAGCCAACAGCCACCTCATCCCAGCTGACCCAAGGTCCAATCCCCATACCCCCTCTACCACACCACAGACCCAACACTTCACTTCACCAGTTGGAAGCAACCCTTAGCACTGCACTCACACATAACACTATTCACCTGGTACTCAACTCACCTGGCACCCTGCTCAACCAGCATCCTGCTCACCCTGCACCCTGCTCACCCTGCACTCTGCACCCTGCTCA